>NW_018745358.1:0-93934 GCF_001683475.1 Chenopodium quinoa
CAAACAAAGCTATTTGAATTCAAAGGAGAGTCAAATAAATTTAAACAAAGCTAATTAAATCTAATAAAAGTAAAATACATTCTACAAAGCTAATTGAATCAAATGAAAGTCAAACACATTCAAACAAAGCCTTTTAAATCAAATGAAAGTCAAACACATTCAAAGAAACCTTTTTAATTTAAATGAAATTTAAACACATTCAAACAAAGCTATAAAATGAAAGTGAAATGCATTCTACAAAGCAAATTGAATTAAATGAAATTCAAACACATTCAAACAAAGCTATTTGAATCAAAGGACAGTAAAATACATTCTACAAAGCTAATTGAATCAATTGAAAGTCAAACACATTCAAACAAAGCTATTTGAATCAAATGAAAGTCAAATACATTCTACAAAGCTAATTGAATCAAATGAAAGTCAAACACATTCAAACAAAGCTAATTGAATCAAATGAAAAGTCAAACACATTCAAACAAAGATTTTGAATCAAATGAAAGTCAAATACATTCTACAAAGCTAATTGAATCATTTGAAAGTCAAACACATTCAAATAAAGCTATATGAATCAAATGAAAGTCAAATACATTCTATAAAGCTAATTGAATCAAAATAAAGTCAAACACATTCAAACAAAGCTATTTGAATCAAAGGAGAGTCAAATAAATTCAAACAAAGCTAATTAAATCAAATAAAAGTAAAATACATTCTACAAAGCTAATTGAATCAAATGAAAGTCAAACACATTCAAACAAAGCCTTTTAAATCAAATGAAAGTCAAACACATTCAAAAAAAGCTTTTTTAATTTAAATGAAAGTCAAACACATTCAAACAAAGCTATGAAAATCAAATGAAAGTGAAATGTGTTTCGGGGTTTTCTGATGTCCTGCGGGAGAGTTACAATTCCGAGACTGGAACCGGACGCCTGTACCTGCAAAATAACGGAGACTCCTGAGAGCTCCGCCTCCAACGGTCAAGTTAGTACCTGATTAAGGAGTAATTAATATGGAAATTAAAGTAATAAGACCTCTCTAGGTGAGAGTGTTTAATGTTGGTAATCTGCTTTGTTAGCGAGATTAGCCGGTTATTAGTGTTCCGTAATGTTTTTTGTTCTTCTCTGTTCTTCAGGTGAGATTAATTGCTTGATCAATTGCTCTCTCAATTGCTTGATGTATTCTTGATTTCTTGATCCCCGGATTAATGAGGATTAATTAAGTATTTATAGTCTTGAGAAGCGTGCCACTCTCTAGGTTTAGGGTAAACCTAGGGCTGACCGGGCCTCTAGACAGGATTGGGCCTTGTTGGCCGGTTTTCCCATTTGGCATGGGTGGACACGTGGCGTGCCTCGATTGGTCCGTAGAGGACGTATCTGTGATTGGCACGTGGCAGGCCCCTATTGGCCTACGTGAAGGACACGTGGCGGAACCTGGTTGGTCCACTTGTCAGACGGTGATTGGTGGATAAAAATCCCCTAATCATTTGCCCCTCACAGGTGGCACGTGACTGGTCACGTGTCGCCTGTGACAGGTGTCGCACGGTGACAGGCGACGGCCTGCTACAGGTGTCACCTTGCAAACGGCCGAGAGATTTTCCCGCCCAAATTTTGAATTTGGAAGCGACCCTTCGCCTTCTCACTTTGCCTATATAAGGAAGTGCTGACTTCGGTCATTTTCACATTTGAGAACTTTGCGAGAACATTCGGACCCCTGAACTTGCTCTGACATTTCGGACCTTTTCTGCCTACCGCCTGTTCTGACAAGCCGACTGCACCGGATTTCCAGAACTTCATCAACCGTCACTCGTTCAGGTAACTCAGTTCTCTTACTCTTAATTTTCTTTTTATTTTTTGAAATGGCACCACGGAAGCACACGACACGACCTAAGTTAGTGATCAGCCGGTCACCGGGGACGGCTGAATCTAGGACTAGGAGTGCCGCCTGCCCTTTTCTGGACCCATCTTTGCCCTTTATACAAAGTCCGACTGTATCTGTGTCTATGCAGAACGTGATGGCCAGAACAAAAAAGACTGCTATGATATCAAACTCAGACGGCTCCTCCCAAAGGGTGCTCATTAGTGAAACATCTGACCAGGCGCCAGATGTAGAATTGAAACGAGGCGGCTGCCAAGCCGACAGTTCTGAGAGAGGGGCCAAGGTGGTCCCTTCCCATCTTACCGTTGATATGTCTAATTTTCCTCCTGCTCCTTCTAAGGGAGAGGAGGCGGGCCCCTCTGGGAGAGGGGAGGAGTCGTCCTCTTCGGACTCGTCAGAGGACGAGTCCGAGTCCAGCTCTTCTGGCCACAGTTCTCCAGGCTCAGAAGAAAGACATAGCCGCCTACAAGAGGCGAGACTTTCTCATGCAGTTGAGAAGGGGGACAATTGGGCGGAGCCGTCCGCCTCTTACAAAGAGGAAAACGCCCCCTACTACTGCATGGTACCCCGGGGCCGGATCGCAACCATGCAAGACAAAGTGGAGAGCTTTATTGCTAACCACAGAATGGGCCCGGAATTTTTACTGTTCGTGCCGGATCCAGAAGACACTGTCGTCTGGCCGGCTGGTACCAGCTATGATGACGGCTGCTTTGGCTGCTATGTGGCGGCCATCAAAGCTGGACTGCGCTTCCCATTACATCCGGCTGTTCAGCGGATTTTAGATGGGTATGATTTGGGGTTATGGCAGTTAGCCCCCAACTCTTGGGTAAACGTACTCGGCTATGTGGCCGGGTGCGAAATGTACGGGGTGGAGCCAAGCTTTGAGGCTTTTGCCCACATGAACTATCTCAGCCGGACCCCTAAGTCGGGAGGTACCGGCTGGTATCAATTAACAAGCCATAGGGGTTACCTCATGACGAGAGGTAAGGCGAACAAATGGAAGGATTGGCGGAACACCTTCCTTATCATTGAGGGTTCAGACACGGAGCTGAACCAACGTTTTAACAAGTGGAATAGGGATCCGCCTCTTCTCGCAGGCGGCCGCAGCATGCCGCCTGTTCCCCCAAAGGCTAAAAGAGAGATCCTAGACAAAGGACTCTTCAAAGTAGAGACTAGGGTGAACTCTACTTCAGGGGTACGAGAGCAAGTACCCCTAAACTGCGTCCCGAGCTTCAAGTGGCTCTATGACGAGTACTTTTTGGCCGCCTGTGGCCTCAGCAGTCGGTGCTCTAGAGGTAGCCGGCCTGACAAATACTCTGTTTTTTTCACGCCTTGTTTACTTGGGATCTTTACTAACTTTGCTGTTTATTTTTTGCAGCTGACGCCATGAGTAAAATAACAGCATCCAAGACTGCGGCGGCCATGTTGCGGGCCTGTCTCATGCAACAGTCTTGGGCCGACTCCCCCAACAAGGGGGCACCCTTGGTAGGCTTCGAAAACTCTTCCTCTTTTAGGAGTTGTCTTATGCATATACTAACTCTTTTTGTTTTCAGTCTGGCACTCCAAGAGCTTCTTCCTCGCAACAGCCGGACCCCAAGGCCCAAAGGACGACTGTTGCAAGCTCTCCTGGGTCTTCCAGGAAAACAGTGGCGGCTGAGAAGCAGCCGGCCACTTCTTCTAAAACCCCGGCGGGGCCGCCTAGAAGTATGGACAATCACTTGTAAAAACTTTCACACTTGCTTCCTTCTTGACTAGGTCTAACTTGCTTTTTTTTACGCTTGATGCAGCCGGCCCTCAGGGGCTTGACTTGGTTGAGGTAGCCAAGTCCATGATCAAAGTAGTTCCTCCATCTGAAAGGGAGGCGGTCAGGGGTGCCGGCACCCTTGACCTTGATGGGATTGCAGGGGTCCTTGCTGAGGTATACTTAGCATATTTTTGAGTATTTGAGTTCCAGGACGCCTGTTATCTTTTTTGTTTGGAAACCGACGCCTGTTTTTTTGTACTTAGGCCCTGCTCCGAGTTAACAGCCTTCGCAAGCCGATTGATCGGAAAAACAAAGAGGTAAAGGCCGCAAAAGCTATGGCCGCCTCCAACTGTGATAAGGCAATGTTTCAAATTGGCCAAAATGAAGTACTGACCATTGATATTCTTTATTATCAGGCGCAGGCTACCGCCGCTGTTCGGGCTCAGTTAGAGGCGGCCCAGAAGAAGATGACGAGCTGGAGGCGACCGTCACAAATCTTAAGGCCGAGCTGAAACCTCTTCGCCAAAAAATGCACTCTTACGAAGCCATGGAGAAATCTTTGGCCAACGTAAAAGAACGCCTGGTGAGCCAAGAGAAGAGTCTTACCCAAGAGCTCTCGGAAAAGGCCGAGCAAGAGAAGAAAGAGCTCGTCCGGGAGATGGTGGAAGACTCCGCTCAAATCCAGCGCATGACCTGGGGCCGCCTGTTTCCCAATGCCGACTTTGCCTCATGGGAAAGAACGTACCGCCAGTGTTCGGAAACATATAATCAAGAGATCATGGCGGCTGCTGAAGAAGAGGCGTTGGGAGATACGTTGGAGGAGGAGGAAGAGCCGGTTGTGGCGCTTGTGCCACTTGGGGGTAAGGCATCAAAAGAGGGTGCAGCTGAAGCCGAGTCCAGCAAGAAGAGTGCTGACCAGGCGGCAGCTGCTAATACTGAACTGCCCCCTTCTTAAGCTTAAAGTATTTTTTTTTCCACGGCCTGCGTGCCGTTTGCTTTGTATTTACCCGGCCAGGGGGCCGGGGCTTTGAATATTCTGCTGGTCTTTAATGACCGGCTTATTTTTAATCAAATTTTTGTTTTGATTCAAATTTGTCTAAGTATTCCATATCTAATATCCCATTGTTCACTAGACCGACTGTTGTACATGGCCGAACGTTGCAGACAGGTACAAATAGTAAGTACGCCGCCTATGCCCCTGGACGACTGGTTGTCTGTTTCCAGGATAGACGATCAGTCGGCCATTTATTCAATCGGTATTCGAACTATTTATTCAATCGGTCTGACCAAGTAAATAGTATTACCTAGTCGCCAAGGAATTAAGTAGGATAACAAGCGGCGGGTACCGGTTGTTTCCCTTTATTGCCAATGTTGGCTTTTAACTCGTAATTTGTTAACCTAGCAAGAGTAGTGGTTGAGAGCCCCTGTTTATTAAAAACAGGCGGACGACTAATACCTTTTAGGCTCCATACTAAGTTTGAGTGACTATTAAGTTAACATAGGAGTTACTTAGTCTTCGTCACAATCTAGATTGAGTAGTAGAGGTACCAGGCGGCGGAGGCCGGCTGATCCTCTTGATTTGCCAATGTTTGTTGGCTATTAACTCAATAGGTTACCTAGTAGGAATAGGGGTTTGAGTGCCCTTGTTTGTTTAAAACTGGCGGACGACTCAAACCTTTTAGGTTCCATACCAAATTTGAAGGAGTGACTATGAGTTAACGTTGGAGTTACTCAGTCGCCGTCACTTTTGTTTGAGAAGTAGAGGTACCAGGCGGCGTAGGCCGGCTAGACCCCTTGATTCGCCAATGTTTGTTGGCTATTAACTCAATAGGTACCCCCTGCATTTATCCCAAGTAATACAGGCGGTCATCTGACTCAGATGTCAACTGCTACCACTGGTTTGGTTAGTGATAGAGTTATCCTTGTCTCAAAAACGGCTACGTGGTTGCCCTTGGGGACAGTCGTATAGGTGCCGTGTAATTAGTTTATAGAACAATGTTCCACCCAAAAGGGAGCTGCTCTCTGCGACGAATTTCATCCGGAGGGATGCCGTCGGACGCCTGCTATGATGTTGGGACAGGTCGTATTAGTTTTGTAGATTTGATCAGGTGGCTTGGCGCCTGGTCTGATCTTTCGGCCGGTGGCCTTGGTAAGTTCTTGGTGAACGTAGGTGCTAAGTAATAGAAGGGTAGCCGCCTGTTAGGCACAGGGTTGGCCAGGCCCTAATCTTTTTAGCTAAGTATTGTGAGTAAAATACTCAATGGAGAGTAGCCGACTGTAAAGGTACAGACGGCATGCCCCTCTGAAGATAGAGTGAAAAACTCAATGGAGAGTAGCCGACTGTAAAGGTACAGACGGCATGCCCCTCTGAAGATAGAGTGAAAAACTCAATGGAGAGTAGCCGACTGTAAAGGTACAGACGGCATGCCCCTCGTAATACAAAATTGAATAGTAAGTGCAAACTTTATTAAGTAGCTCTTTACTTTACATCATTCAGAAGAAATATTTTTTAAGGTTATCTACATTCCAAGTTCGAGGCAACGGTTGTCCGTCTGGTGTTTCCAGACGGTAGGTACCGTCCGTGACTTCCTCATAGATTCGGTAGGGTCCTTCCCAGTTGGGAGTTAGTTTGCCAGACTCATTAGCCCTACCAACTGCTTCCATTTTTCTAAGTACAAAGTCCCCTACTTTGAGTGGACGCCTGTGTACTTTTTTGTTGTATGATCTAGTCATTCTCAGGCGATAGATCTCATGGCGCAAAACAGCATTGCCCCTCTTTTCAGGAAGTGAGTCTAATGCCAGGCGCATTGCTTCCCAGTTTGCCTCTTCGTCATATAGCATTACTCGAAGAGTCGGCTCGTAGTGTTCTATTGGAAGAACAGCTTCCGCACCATAAGTTAGGAGGAATGGAGTTTCTCCAGTCGCCCCTTTTTCAGTCGTCCTAATGGCCCAGAGAACATGTGGTAGTTCATCCGCCCATAGGCCGCCTGCTCGTTAAATCTTTTTCTTGAGACCGTCTAAGATGATTTTATTAAAGGCTTCTACCTGGCCGTTTGCTTGTGGACGGCCGACAGATGCAAAGTAGTGTGCAATTCCTTGGTCTCCCAACCAGCTTTTGAGAACAGGCGTCTCAAATTGGGGACCATTATCAAAAACCATAGACATGGGAACCCCGAACCGAGTGATGACGTTTTTCCAAATGAATGAAATTACATCTTTCGTCTTGATTCCCTTTATAGCCTCCGCCTCTACCCATTTAGTGAAGTAGTCAACGGCAACAAGTATATACCTTCTGCCGCCTGTAGCAGGCGTATATGGACCTAGAATGTCCATGCCCCACTTAGCAAACGGTAGTGGGCTGTGAATGGTAGTGAGGTCAGTAGCCGGACGGTGAATTAATTTGCCAAACCTTTGGCACTTGTCACATTTTTTCACCATCTCCATTGCATCTGCTTCCAAAGTAGGCCAAAAGTAGCCCTGCCGCCTTGCCCTTTGAGCAAGCATCCTACCACCTATATGAGAAGCACAGTAACCAGAGTGAAGATCATCTAGTATCTCTCCTATAGGAAAATCTTTCTTTTCGTACTGCCGCCGAACCACCACCTCACGCGCCGCCATCATCGACACGCGCCCCACCGCCGTGTAGCTGGACTCAGGCCGGAGCTAGGGAGCCGGCGCGTGGCACCCAGATCGGCGCGTCGCCGCCGCTGCCGTCGTCGGAACCCAACTGGTCCTTGACTTCTTCTTCAATGGCTGCGCATGTTAACCATTCTTGATTCTTTACTCCAAGCTCGAACCCTATTGGCCTTAAAACCAATATGATTGGCTCTTCAAAAGAATTTCCCTCTTGATCCACATCAGTCCCTTTTCAGGAGTAACACACTTTAAGAAGGGTTGAAGGTACCCCTTCTTGTGAAGTTCTCCCTGTATCATTTCAAAACAGGAGGCTCGTTTTTTTAGTGCTGCCGCCTGTTGAGGATCATCCGGCGGTGTACCGTTTGTCAGATATGCCCTGATTGAATCCATCCAGGTTGAGCTTCTGTCTAGGATTCCAATAGGGTTTTCCTCGATGCTTCTCTTCTCCATTACTTCCCAAAAAACAGTTCGAGGAGTATCGGAGGAGGCGGATGATGCTAATTTTGACAGTGCATCCGCCTGGTTGTTTTCTGATCTCGGCACTTGGATCAGATGGAAATCCTCAAGGGAGCCGACTGCTTGTCGGACCGCCTGTAAATACTTGATCATGGCCGGATGGGTTGCTTCGTATTCGCCATTGTACTGACTCACTATCAATTGTGAATCAGAACAGGCGTCTATTTTTCTTGCCCCTGCCGCCTTGCACATGCGGATCCCGGCTAGTAAAGCTTCATATTCTGCCTCATTGTTTGAAGCCTAAAAACTGAAGCGTAGAGCATACTCGAACCTGTCGCCCTCTGGAGATTGACATACGACGCCTGCTCCACAACCATTTGAAGTAGAGCTTCCGTCCACATATACCTTCCATACTTGGTCTGGAACTTGAGAGTCAGGAGGACGAGTCATCTCTACAATAAAGTCAGCAAAGGCTTGCCCCTTCACTGCTTTTCTAGGCTCGAAAGTAACTTCGAGGCTCTGTATTTCTATGGCCCATTTGATCATTCGTCCTGACGACTCCATGATGGTAAGGGGCCGCTTGATTGGTTGGTCGGTATACACGACGACTGCATGTGCCAAAAAGTAGGGCTTTAATTTTTTAACAACCATGAAGAGTGCAAGACCAAATTTCTCCACTAGGGGATACCTCAACTCGGCATTTTTCAGTACGTGACTGACAAAGTAGACCGGGAGCTGACAGCCGTCCCTTTCAGCAAGGAGCACAGCGCTTAACGCATGATCAGAGACGGCCAGGTACATGTAGAGATCCTCTTTGGGCAAAGGGCTGACCAGCCTCGGCAAGGAATGTAAGTGAACTTTTAATTTCTGGAAGGCGGCCTCAGCATCCGGCCCCCATTCAAACCTTGCCTTTTTCTTAATTGCCTGGAAAAAGTATAGGCATTTGTCGCCTGATCGGCTTAGGAATCTCCCCAAGGCCGCCAGACAACCTGTTAACTTCTGAACCTCTCGGATGGTACGAGGCGACTGCATGTCAATGACCGCCTGCACCTTCTCAGGGTTCGGCTCTATTCCTCTCTGATTGATAAGGAATCCGAGAAATTTCCCAGACTCAACTCCAAATACACATTTCTTGGGATTGAGCATGACATGGTGCCGCCTGAGTGTGGCGAAAGTTTCTCGGAGGTCCGTTAGATGATCTTTCTGAAGTTTAGTCTTGACAATCATATCATCAATATATGCCTCGACGTTTCTCCCAATCTGATCAAAGAACACTGTGTTTATCATTCGTTGGAAGGTAGCCGGGGCATTCTTAAGACCAAACGGCATGACCGTGTAACAGTATAACCCCTGATCAGTGACGAAGGCCGTCTTCTCCTGATCTTTCTTCCATAAGGGAATTTGATGGAAACCAGAATAGGCGTCCATAAAACTCATCAAGGCATGACCCGCTGTTGAGTCGACCAGGTTATCAATTTTAGGCAGAGGGTAACTGTCTTTGGGGCACGCCTTGTTTAAGTCTGTGTAGTCTACACACATTCGCCAGGTGCCATTCGGCTTTTTAACAAGCACCACATTTGCAACCCAGTCTGGGAAGTAACATTGCCGAATGAACCCTGCATCAAGTAATTTTTTAACTTCGGCGGCTGCCGCCTGACTTCTTTCTTCGCCATGGTTCCGCTTCTTTTGCCGTACCGGCTTCTTTTTCGGATCCACAGCGAGTTTATGTACTGCCAGATCAGGACTAATGCCTGGCATTTCATGGACTTCAAATGCAAAGATGTCCTTGTATTCTTTCAATAGGTTGTGAAAGTCGTCACCAAGGTTTCTCAGAGCAGTCGTCCCAACTTTGACTGTTCGGTCAGGACGTGAGTCGTCTAAGATCAGGTCCGCATGCTCACCAGCCGGCTGAGGGCGGAACTCATCCGGCCGCTCCTCTGCCAATGATTGCTATTTTCTTGCTTTTCTTGCAGACTCTGTCTGGGACGCCTTTCTCTTTTTGTCGCCTGTTTCTTGAACAGGCGCACTCTCCTTGACATTGTCAAGGTCTGTTTTTTCTCCACTTGACCCAGTGGCCATAACAGTGGGCTTGACATCCGAGAGATAGCACTCTCGGGCCATCCTCTGATCTCCCCTTAGGGAGCCGACTGTTCCATTATCCCTCTCAAACTTAAGCAGCATAAGAGACGGGATTATAACAGCCTTGGAATTATTCAGGGTTGGTCGACCCAGAATCATGTTGTAGGCCGAGAGTTCCTCTACTACTAGGAACCGGACTACCATGTGTCGTCCTTCCCCTTTTTCGCCCAGGCGAATGGGTAAATCTACTCGTCCCAATGGGTGGACGACTCCTCCTCCAAACCCTATTAAAGGGTGGGAGGCCGGATGTATGCAGTCCGTCTGATATTTCAGTTTTGATAGACATTTGCTGCTGATGAGATCTGAGGAGCTCCCGGTATCTATGAGGATTCGGCCAACTCTCTGGTTGGCCACTTTACATTCAATAACGAGAGGGTCGTCATGCGGCCCCCTTACCCCTCCTAGATCCTCTTCAGTGATGACAATCTCAGGAAATGTATATTTGGACGGCCGTTCTTGGTGAACGGAATTTACATCTAACCGCCTTATATTATCTTTGTTGCCCCTAATAGTGGGGCCGCCTCCTGAGAAGCCGCCTGCAATGGTGTAGACGACTGCATCATCTGTATCGGAACTGTCGGCCTGTTGATTCTTTTTGGCCGACTGCTTTTTTGAGGAAGTGTTCCCCGTAGATTTCTTGACATAAGTGTCAAGATCACCTTGCTCAGCCAAGCGGTCTAGGTACCGCATGAGACTGATGCAGTCATTGGTGTGATGACCAACGTCATCATGATAAGCACAGATTTTGTCTTGGTTCCGGTTGTTTGCAGAACCCTTCATGGGGACCGGCTTCTCAATTGAGAACCGTCCCTTTATTTCTTTTAGGATAAACTGGTTATCCTTGTTAAACACATACTTTGGGGAGTATGGTTTGAATTCTTTTTTCTTTTTCTGGGCCGGCTGTTTAGAGGAATCAGCCGCCCAGACCTCTTTTCTTTTCTCATCTTTGTTAGACGACTGTTTCTGTCGTCCTTCTCTTTTGTCGAACCTTTTCCCGTCCGACTGTTTTATCGTACACAGATCAGTCGCCTGTATATAGGCTTCTGCTTCAATCAAGGCCTCTTGAAGAGTCGCCACCCTTTTTCGAACTAAATCAAATTTGAAGGTAGACCCGTCTTTGAGACCTCTAAAAAAGTCAGTATAAGCTACCTCATCCGGTAACCCTTGAATCTGTATTCTCATCAGGTTGAACCGCCTGATGTAAGAACGAAGCCCCTCCTTCTCGCCCTGCTGAATTGTTCCCAAATCAAGGGTCGTTTTCTTCGCAGGGATGTTCATGGCGAAGTTGGAGGCAAATAAGTAAGCAAGCGTCCTGAAGCTGTTTACACAACCAGTCGGCAGGTTGCCGAACTTGCTGTGCGATTCCCTTGAGAGTCGCTGGGAAACACTTGCACCAAGTGGGATCATCCAACCCTTGAAGGTACATCAGGTTGGTGAATGCCATCAGATGGTCTTCTGGGTTAGTAGTGCCGTCATAGGCGCCTACTAGTACATTTTTTACTTTGGCCGGCTGAGCGGCTTCAGTAATTTCCTTGGAGAAGGCCGACGGCTGTTCACCAAGTCTAAGCAACCGTAGCTGCCAGTCCATAGGTTGGACGTTTTTTGCTGCAGGTCCACCAAATGGAGGTGGCTGCATAAAATACTGTTGTTGCGGCACAAATGGTAAGTTTGGTACCGCCTGGGCACTATGAAAGCCGGACTGACGGGAGGTGCCGCCTGACTGACTCTCATGGTACGACTGAGTATGCCTCATCGAGGCATTTCGCAAACTGTCTTGAAAATTTGAAGTAGAAGCCGACTCTGACAATCGGTCACTCTTCTTCTGCTCTAGCAGTAGCCGAGCATCTGTGAACGTTTGCTTTGACCCGTCCGCCTGAATATGACGAACCGGTTTCCTATTTCCCGTAGGATAACGGAATTTTGTGAAATCAAGAGCAGGTGGCTCCCGCTTCTTGGATTTAGGATGAGGAGTCGCCTCTCGCCCTTGAACTGGCTTCCTCTTCAGTGAAGTGGAAGGTTTTTTGGCCGACTGCTCTTTCACTGAAGCAGGCGGCTTTTTGTTGATCAACTCTTGAATCTCTCCCTTGAAGTCCCTCATGAAGGTCATGAGTTCGTTCCTTGTGATGGGAGCAGACCCATCAGTCGGCTGTTGCCGAGCAGGCGGTGCGCCTGCTGGCTCGCTTCCTGTTTGAAGATGCTCCCGTTCCCTCCTTTCGGTATGACGGGTACGTCGGGCCCTTAGGGTCCCGTCTGGAGCTGTATGAGTTTCAACTTCAAATTCACTTTCGGTGTCATGGTCCGACTGAACTTGAGGGTCGTTTAGGGGACGCCTCTCTTCAGGAGTCGGTACAGACTTGGATGCCATCTCTGAAGTACTCTCCCCACAGACGGCGCCAAATGTTTCGGGGTTTTCTGATGTCCTGCGGGAGAGTTACAATTCCGACACTGGAACCGGACGCCTGTACCTGCAAAATAACGGAGACTCCTGAGAGCTCCGCCTCCAACGGTCAAGTTAGTACCTGATTAAGGAGTAATTAATATGGAAATTAAAGTAATAAGACCTCTCTAGGTGAGAGTGTTTAATGTTGGTAATCTGCTTTGTTAGCGAGATTAGCCGGTTATTAGTGTTCCGTAATGTTTTTGTTCTTCTCTGTTCTTCAGGTGAGATTAATTGCTTGATCAATTGCTCTCTCAATTGCTTGATGTATTCTTGATTTCTTGATCCCCGGATTAATGAGGATTAATTAAGTATTTATAGTCTTGAGAAGCGTGCCACTCTCTAGGTTTAGGGTAAACCTAGGGCTGACCGGGCCTCTAGACAGGATTGGGCCTTGTTGGCCGGTTTTCCCATTTGGCATGGGTGGACACGTGGCGTGCCTCGATTGGTCCGTAGAGGACGTATCTGTGATTGGCACGTGGCAGGCCCCTATTGGCCTACGTGAAGGACACGTGGCGGAACCTGGTTGGTCCACTTGTCAGACGGTGATTGGTGGATAAAAATCCCCTAATCAAAATGCATTCTACAAAGCAAATTGATCTAAATGAAATTCAAACACATTCAAACAAAGCTATTTGAATCAAATGACAGTAAAATACATTCTACAAAGCTAATTGAATCAATTGAAAGTTAAACACATTCAAACAAAGCTAATTGAATCAAATGAAAGTCAAACACATTCAAATAAAGCTATATGAATCAAATGAAAGTCAAATACATTCTATAAAGCTAATTGAATCAAATGAAAGTCAAACTCATTCAAACAAAGCTATTTGAATCAAAGGAGAGTCAAATAAATTCAAACAAAGCTAATTAAATCAAATAAAAGTAAAATACATTCTACAAAGCTAATTCAATCAAATGAAAGTCAAACACATTCAAACAAAGCCTTTTAAATCAAATGAAATTCAAACACATTCAAAAAAAGCTTTTTAATTTAAATGAAAGTCAAACACATTCAAACAAAGCTATATAAATCAAATGAAAGTGAAATGCATTCTACAAAGCAAATTGATCTAAATGAAATTCAAACACATTCAAACAAAGCTATTTGAATCAAATGACAGTAAAATACATTCTACAAAGCTAATTGAATCAATTGAAAGTCAAACACATTCAAACAAAGCTATTTGAATCAAATGAAAGTCAAATACATTCTACAAAGCTAATTGAATCAAATGAAAGTCAAACACATTCAAACAAAGCTAATTGAATCAAATGAAAGTAAAACACGTTCAAACAAAGCTATTTTAATTAAATGAATGTCAAATACATTCTACAAAGCTAATTGAATCAAATGAAAGTCAAACACATTCAAACAAAGCTATTTGAAGAAAATGAAAGTCAAATACATTCTACAAAGCAAATTGAATCAAATGAAAGTCAAACACAGTCAAACAAAGTTATTTGATTCAAATGAAAGTCAAATACATTCTACAAAGCTAATTGAATCAAATGAAAGTCAAACAAAGTTATTTGATTCAAATGAAAGTCAAATACATTCTACAAAGCTAATTGAATCAAATGAAAGTCAAACACATTCAAACAAAGCTGTTTGAATCAAATGAGAGTCAAATAAATTCAATCAAAGCTAAATAAATAAAATAAAAGTAAAATACATTCTACAAAGCTAATTGAATCAAAAGAAAGTCAAACACATTCAAACAAAGTCTTTTAAATCAAATGAAAGTCAAACGCAGTCAAACAAAGTTATTTGATTCAAATGAAAGTCAAATACATTCTACAAAGCTAATTGAATCAAATGAAAGTCAAACACATTCAAACAAAGCTGTTTGAATCAAATGAGAGTCAAATAAATTCAATCAAAGCTAATTAAATAAAATAAAAATAAAATACATTCTACAAAGCTAATTGAATCAAATGAAAGTCAAACACATTCAAATAAAGTCTTTTAAATCAAATAAAAGTCAAACACATTCAAAAAAAGCTTTTTAATTTAAATGAAAGTCAAACATATTCAAACAAAGCTATATAAATCAAATGAAAGTGAAATGCATTCTACAAAGCAAATTGAATTAAATGAAATTCAAACACATTCAAACAATGCTATTTGAATCAAATGACAGTAAAATACATTCTACAAAGCTAATTGAATCAATTGAAAGTCAAACACATTCAAACAAAGCTATTTGAATCGAATGAAAGTCAAATACATTCTACAAAGCTAATTGAATCAAATGAAAGTTAAACACATTCAAACAAATCTAATTGAATCAAATGAAAGTCAAACACATTCAAACAAAGCTATTTTAATTAAATGAATGTCAAATACATTCTACAAAGCTAATTGAATCAAATGAAAGTCAAACACATTCAAACAAAGCTATTTGAAGAAAATGAAAGTCAAATACATTCTACAAAGCAAATTGAAATAAATGAAAGTCAAACACAGTCAAAGAAAGTTATTTGACTCAAATGAAAGTCAAATACATTCTACAAAGCTAATTAAATCAAATGAAAGTCAAACACATTGAAACAAAGCTATTTGAATCAAATGAAAGTCAAACACATTCAAACAAAGATTTTGAATCAAATGAAAGTCAAATACATTCAACAAAGCTAATTGAATCAAATGAAAGTTAAACACATTCAAACAAAGCTAATTGAATCAAATGAAAGTAAAACACGTTCAAACAAAGCTATTTTAATTAAATGAATGTCAAATACATTCTACAAAGCTAATTGAATCAAATGAAAGTCAAACACATTCAAACAAAGCTATTTGAAGAAAATGAAAGTCAAATACATTCTACAAAGCAAATTGAATCAAATGAAAGTCAAACATAGTCAAACAAAGTTATTTGATTCAAATGAAAGTCAAATACATTCTACAAAGCTAATTGAATCAAATGAAAGTCAAACACAGTCAAACAAAGTTATTTGATTCAAATGAAAGTCAAATACATTCTACAAAGCTAATTGAATCAAATGAAAGTCAAACACATTCAAACAAAGCTGTTTGAATCAAATGAGAGTCAAATAAATTCAATCAAAGCTAATTAAATAAAATAAAAATAAAATACATTCTACAAAGCTAATTGAATCAAATAAAAGTCAAACACATTCAAACAAAGTCTTTTAAATCAAATAAAAGTCAAACACATTCAAAAAAAGCTTTTTAATTTAAATGAAAGTCAAACACATTCAAACAAAGCTATATAAATCAAATGAAAGTGAAATGCATTCTACAAAGCAAATTAAATTAAATGAAATTCAAACACATTCAAACAATGCTATTTGAATCAAATGACAGTAAAATACATTCTACAAAGCTAATTGAATCAATTGAAAGTCAAACACATTCAAACAAAGCTATTTGAATCGAATGAAAGTCAAATACATTCTACAAAGCTAATTGAATCAAATGAAAGTTAAACACATTCAAACAAAGCTAATTGAATCAAATGAAAGTCAAACACATTCAAAGAAAGCTATTTTAATTAAATGAATGTCAAATACATTCTACAAAGCTAATTGAATCAAATGAAAGTCAAACACATTCAAACAAAGCTATTTGAAGAAAATGAAAGTCAAATACATTCTACAAAGCAAATTGAAACAAATGAAAGTCAAACACAGTCAAACAAAGTTATTTGACTCAAATGAAAGTCAAATACATTCTACAAAGCTAATTAAATCAAATGAAAGTCAAACACATTCCAACAAAGCTATTTGAATCAAATGAAAGTCAAACACATTCAAACAAAGCTATATAAATCAAATGAAAGTGAAATGCATTATACAAAGCTAATTGAATCAAATGAAAGTCAAACACAGTCAAACAAAGTTATTTAACTCAAATGAAAGTCAAATACATTCTACCAAGCTAATTGAATCAAATGAAAGTCAAACACATTCAAACAAAGCTATTTGAATCAAATGAAAGTCAAACACATTCAAACAAAATTTCTGAATCAAATGAAAGTCAATTACATTCTACAAAGCTAATTGAATCAAATTAAAGTCAAACACATTCAAATAAAGCTATTTGAATCAAATGAAAGTCAAATACATTCTACAAAGCTAATTGAATCAAATGAAAGTCAAACACATTCAAACAAAGCTATTTGAATAAATTGAAAGTCAAATACATTCTACAAAGCAAATTGAAACAAATGAAAGTCAAACACAGTCAAACAAAGTTATTTAACTCAAATGAAAGTCAAATACATTCTACCAAGCTAATTGAATCAAATGAAAGTCAAACACATTCAAACAAAGCTATTTGAATCAAATGAAAGTCAAACACATTCAAACAAAGATTCTGAATCAAATGAAAGTCAAATACATTCTACAAAGCTAATTGGATCAAAATAAAGTCAAACACATTCAAATAAAGCTATTTGAATCAAATGAAAGTCAAATACATTCTACAAAGCTAATTGAATCAAATGAAAGTCAAACACATTCAAACAAAGCTATTTGAATCAAACGAGAGTGAAATAAATCAAACAAAGCTAATTAAATCAAATAAAAGTAAAATACATTCTACAAAGCTAATTGAATCAAATGAAAGTCAAACACATTCAAACAAAGCCTTTTAAATCAAATGAAAGTCAAACACATTCAAAAAAAGTTTTTTAATTTAAATGAAAGTCAAACACATTCAAACAAAGCTATATAAATCAAATGAAAGTGAAATGCATTCTACAAAGCAAATTGAATTAAATGAAATTCAAACACATTCAAACAAAGCTATTTGAATCAAAGGACAGTAAAATACATTCTACAAAGCTAATTGAATCAATTGAAAGTCAAACACATTCAAACAAAGCTATTTGAATCAAATGAAAGTCAAATACATTCTACAAACCTAATTGAATCAAATGAAAGTCAAACACATTCAAACAAAGCTAATTGAACCAAATGAAAGTCAAACACATTCAAACAAAGCTATTTGATTCAAATGAAAGTCAAACACAGTCAAACAAAGTTATTTGATTCAAATGAAAGTCAAATACATTCTACACAGCTAATTGAATCAAATGAAAGTCAAACACATTCAAACAAAGTTGTTTGAATCAAATAAGAGTCAAATAAATTCAATCAAAGCTAATTAAATAAAATAAAAATAAAATACATTCTACAAAGCTAATTGAATCAAATGAAAGTCAAACACATTCAAACAAAGTCTTTTAAATCAAATGAAAGTCAAACACATTCCAAAAAAGCTTTTTAATTTAAATGAAAGTCAAACAAATTCAAACAAAGCTATATAAATCAAATGAAAGTGAAATGCATTCTACAAAGGAAATTGAATTAAATGAAATTCAAACACATTCAAACAAAGCTATTTGAATCAAATGACAGTAAAATACATTCTACAAAGCTAATTGAATCAATTGAAAGTCAAACACATTCAAACAAAGCTATTTGAATCAAATGAAAGTCAAATACATTCTACAAAGCTAATTGAATCAAATGAAAGTCAAACACATTCAAACAAAGATAATTGAATCAAATGAAAGTCAAACACGTTCAAACAAAGCTATTTTGATTAAATGAATGTCAAATACATTCTATAAAGCTAATTGAATCAAATGAAAGTAAAACACATTCAAACAAAGCTATTTGAATAAAATGAAAGTCAAATACATTCTACAAAGCAAATTGAAACAAATGAAAGTCAAACACAGTCAAACAAAGTTATTTAACTCAAATGAAAGTCAAATGCATTCTACAAAGTAAATTGAATTAAATGAAATTCAAACACATTCAAACAAAGCTATTTGAATCAAATGACAGTAAAATACATTCTACAAAGCTAATTGAATCAATTGAAAGTCAAACAGATTCAAACAAAGCTATTTGAATCAAATGAAAGTCAAATACATTCTACCAAGCTAATTGAATCAAATGAAAGTCAAACACATTCAAACAAAGCTATTTGAATCAAATGAAAGTCAAACACATTCAAACAAAGATTCTGAATCAAATGAAAGTCAATTACATTCTACAAAGCTAATTGAATCAAATTAAAGTCAAACACATTCAAATAAAGCTATTTGAATCAAATGAAAGTCAAATACATTCTACAAAGCTAATTGAATCAAATGAAAGTCAAACACATTCAAACAAAGCTATTTGAATAAAATGAAAGTCAAATACATTCTACAAAGCAAATTGAAACAAATGAAAGTCAAACACAGTCAAACAAAGTTATTTAACTCAAATGAAAGTCAAATACATTCTACCAAGCTAATTGAATCAAATGAAAGTCAAACACATTCAAACAAAGCTATTTGAATCAAATGAAAGTCAAACACATTCAAACAAAGATTCTGAATCAAATGAAAGTCAAATACATTCTACAAAGCTAATTGGATCAAAATAAAGTCAAACACATTCAAATAAAGCTATTTGAATCAAATGAAAGTCAAATACATTCTACAAAGCTAATTGAATCAAATGAAAGTCAAACACATTCAAACAAAGCTATTTGAATCAAACGAGAGTGAAATAAATCAAACAAATCTAATTAAATCAAATAAAAGTAAAATACATTCTACAAAGCTAATTGAATCAAATGAAAGTCAAACACATTCAAACAAAGCCTTTTAAATCAAATGAAAGTCAAACACATTCAAAAAAAGTTTTTTAATTTAAATGAAAGTAAAACACATTCAAACAAAGCTATATAAATCAAATGAAAGTGAAATGCATTCTACAAAGCAAATTGAATTAAATGAAATTCAAACACATTCAAACAAAGCTATTTGAATCAAAGGACAGTAAAATACATTCTACAAAGCTAATTGAATCAATTGAAAGTCAAACACATTCAAACAAAGCTATTTGAATCAAATGAAAGTCAAATACATTCTACAAACCTAATTGAATCAAATGAAAGTCAAACACATTCAAACAAAGCTAATTGAACCAAATGAAAGTCAAACACATTCAAACAAAGCTATTTGATTCAAATGAAAGTCAAACACAGTCAAACAAAGTTATTTGATTCAAATGAAAGTCAAATACATTCTACACAACTAATTGAATCAAATGAAAGTCAAACACATTCAAACAAAGTTGTTTGAATCAAATAAGAGTCAAATAAATTCAATCAAAGCTAATTAAATAAAATAAAAATAAAATACATTCTACAAAGCTAATTGAATCAAATGAAAGTCAAACACATTCAAACAAAGTCTTTTAAATCAAATGAAAGTCAAACACATTCCAAAAATGCTTTTTAATTTAAATGAAAGTCAAACAAATTCAAACAAAGCTATATAAATCAAATGAAAGTGAAATGCATTCTACAAAGCAAATTGAATTAAATGAAATTCAAACACATTCAAACAAAGCTATTTGAATCAAATGACAGTAAAATACATTCTACAAAGCTAATTGAATCAATTGAAAGTCAAACACATTCAAACAAAGCTATTTGAATCAAATGAAAGTCAAATACATTCTACAAAGCTAATTGAATCAAATGAAAGTCAAACACATTCAAACAAAGATAATTGAATCAAATGAAAGTCAAACACGTTCAAACAAAGCTATTTGAATAAAATGAAAGTCAAATACATACTACAAAGCAAATTGAAACAAATGAAAGTCAAACACAGTCAAACAAAGTTATTTAACTCAAATGAAAGTCAAATGCATTCTACAAAGTAAATTGAATTAAATGAAATTCAAACACATTCAAACAAAGCTATTTGAATCAAATGACAGTAAAATACATTCTACAAAGCTAATTGAATCAATTGAAAGTCAAACAGATTCAAACAAAGCTATTTGAATCAAATGAAAGTCAAATACATTCTACAAAGCTAATTGAATAAAATGAAAGTCAAACACATTCAAATAAAGCTATGTAAATCAAATGAAAGTGAAATGCATTCTACAAAGCAAATTGAATGAAATGAAATTTAAACACATTCAAACAAAGCTATTTGAATCAAATGACAGTAAAATACATTCTACAAAGCTAATTGAATCAATTGAAAGTCAAACACATTCAAACAAAGCTATTTGAATCAAATGAAAGTCAAATACATTCTACAAAGCTAATTGAATCAAATTAAAGTCAAACACATTCAAATAAAGCTATTTGAATCAAATGAAAGTCAAATACATTCTACCAAGCTAATTGAATCAAATGAAAGTCAAACACATTCAAACAAAGCTATTTGAATCAAATGAAAGTCAAACACATTCAAACAAAGATTTTGAATCAAATGAAAGTCAAATACATTCTACAAAGCTAATTGAATGAAATGAAAGTCAAACACATTCAAACAAAGCTATTTGAATCAAATGAAAGTCAAATACATTCTACTAAGCTAATTGAATCAAATGAAAGTCAAACACATTCAAACAAAGCTATGTAAATCAAATGAAAGTGAAATGCATTCTACAAAGCAAATTGAATTAAATGAAATTCAAACACATTCAAACAAAGCTATTTGAATCAAATGACAGTAAAATACATTCTACAAAGCTAATTGAATCAATTGAAAGTCAAACACATTCAAATAAAGCTATTTGAATCAAATGAAAGTAAAATACATTCTACAAAGCTAATTGAATCAATTGAAAGTCAAACACATTCAAACAAAGCTATTTGAATCAAATGAAAGTCAAATACATTCTACAAAGCTAATTGAATCAATTGAAAGTCAAACACATTCAAACAAAGCTATTTGAATCAAATGAAAGTCAAATACATTCTACAAAGCTAATTGAATCAAATGAAAGTCAAACACATTCAAATAAAGCTATTTGAATCAAATGAAAGTTAAATACATTCTACCAAGCTAATTGAATCAAATGAAAGTCAAACACATTCAAACAAAGCTATTTGAATCAAATGAAAGTCAAACACATTCAAACAAAGATTTTGAATCAAATGAAAGTCAAATACATTCTACAAAGCTAATTGAATCAAATGAAAGTCAAACACATTCAAATAAAGCTATTTGAATCAAATGAAAGTCAAATTCATTCTACAAAGCTAATTGAATCAAATGAAAGTCAAACACATTCAAACAAAGCTATTTGAATAAAAGGAGAGTCAAATAAATTCAAACAAAGCTAATTAAATCAAATAAAAGTAAAATACATTCTACAAAGCTAATTGAATCAAATGAAAGTCAAACACATTCAAACAAAGCCTTTTAAATCAAATGAATGTCAAACACATTCAAAAAAAGCTTTTTAATTTAAATGAAAGTCAAACACATTCAAACAAAGCTATATAAATCAAATGAAAGTGAAATGCATTCTACAAAGCAAATTGATCTAAATGAAATTCAAACACATTCAAACAAAGCTATTTGAATCAAATGACAGTCAAACACATTCTACAAAGCTAATTGAATCAATTGAAAGTCAAACACATTCAAACAAAGCTATTTGAATCAAATGAAAGTCAAATACATTCTACAAAGCTAATTGAATCAAATGAAAGTCAAACACATTCAAACAAAGCTAATTGAATCAAATGAAAGTCAAACACATTCAAATAAAGCTATTTGAAGAAAATGAAAGTCAAATACATTCTACAAAGCAAATTGAATCAAATGAAAGTCAAACACAGTCAAACAAAGTTATTTGAATCAAATGAAAGTCAAATACATTCTACAAAGCTAATTGAATCAAATGAAAGTCAAACATATTCAAACAAAGCTGTTTGAATCAAAAGAGAGTCAAATAAATTCAAACAAAGCTAATTACATAAAATAAAAGTAAAATACATTCTACAAAGCTAATTGAATCAAATGAAAGTCAAACACATTCAAACAAAGCTATGTAAATCAAATGAAAGTGAAATGCATTCTACAAAGCAAATTGAATTAAATGAAATTCAAACACATTCAAACAAAGCTATTTGAATCAAATGACAGTAAAATACATTCTACAAAGCTAATTGAATCAATTGAAAGTCAAACACATTCAAACAAAGCTATTTGAATCAAATGAAAGTCAAATACATTCTACAAAGCTAATTGAATCAAATGAAAGTCAAACACATTCAAATAAAGCTATTTGAATCAAATGAAAGTTAAATACATTCTACCAAGCTAATTGAATCAAATGAAAGTCAAACACATTCAAACAAAGCTATTTGAATCAAATGAAAGTCAAACACATTCAAACAAAGATTTTGAATCAAATGAAAGTCAAATACATTCTACAAAGCTAATTGAATCAAATGAAAGTCAAACACATTCAAATAAAGCTATTTGAATCAAATGAAAGTCAAATACATTCTACAAAGCTAATTGAATCAAATGAAAGTCAAACACATTCAAACAAAGCTATTTGAATAAAAGGAGAGTCAAATAAATTCAAACAAAGCTAATTAAATCAAATAAAAGTAAAATACATTCTACAAAGCTAATTGAATCAAATGAAAGTCAAACACATTCAAACAAAGCCTTTTAAATCAAATGAAAGTCAAACACATTCAAAAAAAGCTTTTTAATTTAAATGAAAGTCAAACACATTCAAACAAAGCTATATAAATCAAATGAAAGTGAAATGCATTCTACAAAGCAAATTGAATTAAATGAAATTCAAACACATTCAAACAAAGCTATTTGAATCAAAGGACAGTCAAATACATTCTACAAAGCTAATTGAATCAATTGAAAGTCAAACACATTCAAACAAAGCTATTTGAATCAAATGAAAGTCAAATACATTCTACAAAGCTAATTGAATCAAATGAAAGTCAAACACATTCAAACAAAGCTAATTAAATCAAATGAAAGTCATACACATTCAAACAAAGCTATTTTAATTAAATGAATGTTAAATACATTCTACAAAGCTAATTGAATCAAATGAAAGTCAAACACATTCAAACAAAGCTATTTGAATCAAATGAAAGTCAAACACATTCAAACAAAGATTTTGAATCAAATGAAAGTCAAATACATTCAACAAAGCTAATTGAATCAAATGAAAGTCAAACACATTCAAATAAAGCTATGTGAATCAAATGAAAGTCAAATACATTCTATAAAGCTAATTGAATCAAATGAAAGTCAAACTCATTCAAACAAAGCTATTTGAATCAAAGGAGAGTCAAATAAATTCAAACAAAGCTAATTAAATCAAATAAAAGTAAAATACATTCTACAAAGCTAATTGAATCAAATGAAAGTCAAACACATTCAAACAAAGCCTTTTAAATCAAATGAAATTCAAACACATTCAAAAAAAGCTTTTTAATTTAAATGAAAGTCAAACACATTCAAACAAAGCTATATAAATCAAATGAAAGTGAAATGCATTCTACAAAGCAAATTGATCTAAATGAAATTCAAACACATTCAAACAAAGCTATTTGAATCAAATGACAGTAAAATACATTCTACAAAGCTAATTGAATCAATTGAAAGTCAAACACATTCAAACAAAGCTAATTGAATCAAATGAAAGTCAAACACATTCAAATAAAGCTATATGAATCAAATGAAAGTCAAATACATTCTATAAAGCTAATTGAATTAAATGAAAGTCAAACTCATTCAAACAAAGCTATTTGAATCAAAGGAGAGTCAAATAAATTCAAACAAAGCTAATTAAATCAAATAAAAGTAAAATACATTCTACAAAGCTAATTGAATCAAATGAAAGTCAAACACATTCAAACAAAGCCTTTTAAATCAAATGAAATTCAAACACATTCAAAAAAAGCTTTTTAATTTAAATGAAAGTCAAACACATTCAAACAAAGCTATATAAATCAAATGAAAGTGAAATGCATTCTGATTAGGGGATTTTTATCTACCAATCACCGTCTGACAAGTGGACCAACCAGGTTCCGCCACGTGTCCTTCACGAAGGCCAACAGGAACCTGCCACGTGTCAATCACAGATACGTCCTCTACGGACCAATTTAGACACGCCACGTGTCCACCCATGCCAAATGGGAAAACCGACCATCAAGGCCCAATCCAGTCTAGAGGCCCGATCAGCCCTAGGTTTACCTTAAACCTAGAGAGTTGCACGCTTCTCAAGGCTATAAATACTCAATTAATCCTCATTAATCAGGGGATCGAATAATCAAGAAATCAAGCAGAGAAGAACAGAGTTATTAACAACCGGCTAATCTCGCTAACGACGCAGATTACCAACACTAAGCACTCTCACCTAAGAGAGATCTCATTACTTTAACTTCTGTATTGATTACTCCTTAATCAGGTACTAACTTGACCGTTGGAGGCGGAGCTCTCAGGAGTCTCCGTTATTTTGCAGGTACAGGCGTCCGGTTCCAGTCTCGGAATTGTAACTCTCCCGCAGGACATCAGAAAACCCCGAAACATTTGGCGCCGTCTGTGGGGAGAGTACTTCAGAGATGGCATCCAAGTCTGTACCGACTCCAGAAGAGAGGCGTCCCCTAGACGACCCTCAAGTTCAGTCGGACCATGATACCGAAAGTGAATTTGAAGTTGAAACTCATACAGCTCCAGACGGGACCCTAAGGGCCCGACGTACCCGTCATACCGAAAGGAGGGAACGGGAGCATCTTCAAACAGGAAGCGAGCCAGCAGGCGCACCGCTTGCTCGGCAACAGCCGACTGATGGGTCTGCTCCCATCACAAGGAACGAACTCATGACCTTCATGAGGGACTTCAAGGGAGAGATCCAAGAGTTGATCAACAAAAAACCGCCTGCTTCAGTCAAAGAGCAGTCGGCCAAGAAACCTTCCACTTCACTGAAGAGGAAGCCAGTTCAAGGGCGAGAGGCGACTCCCCATCCTAAATCCAAGAAGCGGGAGCCGCCTGCTCTTGATTTCACAAAACTCCGTTATCCTACGGGAAATAGGAAACCGGTTCGTCATATTCAGGCGGACGGGTCAAAGCAAACGTTCACAGATGCTCGGCACCTGCTAGAGCAGAAGAAGAGTGACCGATTATCAGAGTCGGCTTCTACTTCAAATCTTCAGGACAGTTTGCGAAATGCCTCGATGAGGCATACTCAGTCGTACCATGAGAGTTAGTCAGGCGGCACCTCCCGTCAGTCCGGCTTTCATAGTGCCCAGGCGGTACCAAACTTACCATTTGTGCCGCAACAACAGTATTTTATGCAGCCACCTCCATTTGGTGGACCTGCAGCAAAAAACGTCCAACCTATGGACTGGCAGCTACGGCTGCTTAGACTTGGTGAACAGCCGTCGGCCTTCTCCAAGGAAATTACTGAAGCCGCTCAGCCGGCCAAAGTAAAAAATGTTCTAGTAGGCGCCTATGACGGCACTACTAACCCAGAAGACCATCTGATGGCATTCACCAACCTGATGTACCTTCAAGGGTTAGATGATCCCACTTGGTGCAAGTGTTTCCCAGCGACTCTCAAGGGAATTGCACAGCAATGGTTCGGCAACCTGCCGACTGGTTGTGTAAACAACTTCAGGACGCTTGCTTACTTATTTGCCTCAAACTTTGCTATGAACATCCTTGCGAAGAAAACGACCCTTGATTTGGGAACAATTCAGCAGGGCGAGAAGGAGGGGCTTCGTTCTTACATCAGGCGGTTCAACCTGATGAGAATACAGATTCAAGGGTTACCGGATGAGGTAGCTTATACTGACTTTTTTAGAGGTCTCAAAGACGGGTCTACCTTTAAATTTGATTTAGTTCGAAAAAGGGTGGCGACTCTTCAAGAGGCCTTGATTGAAGCAGAAGCCTATATACAGGCGACTGATCTGTGTACGATAAAACAGTCGGACGGGAAGAGGTTCGACAAAAGTGAGGGACGACTGAAACAGTCGTCCAACAAAGATGAGAAAAGAAAAGAGGTCTGGGCGGCTGATTCCTCTAAACAGCCGGCCCAGAAAAAGAAAAAAGAATTCAAACCATACTCCCCAAAGTATGTGTTTAACAAGGATAACCAGTTTATCCTAAAAGAAATAAAGGGACGGCTCTCAATTGAGAAGCCGCTCCCCATGAAGGGTTCTGCGAGCAACCGGAACCAAGACAAAATCTGTGCTTATCATGATGACGTTGGTCATCACACCAATGACTGCATCAGTCTCATGCGGTACCTAGACCGCTTAGCTGATCAAGGTGATCTTGACACTTATGTCAAGAAATCTACAGGGAACATTTCCTCAAAAAAGCAGTCGGCCAAAAAGAATCAACAGGCCGACAGTTGCGATACAGATGATGCAGTCGTCTACACTATTGCAGGCGGCTTCTCAGGAGGCGGCCCCACTATTCGGGGCAACAAAGATAATATAAGGCGGTTAGATGTAAATTCCGTTCACCAAGAACAGCCGTCCAAATATACATTTCCTGAGATTGTCATCACTGAAGAGGATCTAGGAGGAATAAGCGGGCCGCATGACGACCCTCTCGTTATTGAATGTAAAGTGGCCAACCAGAGAGTTGGCCGAATCCTTATAGATACTGGGAGCTCCTCAGATCTCATCAGCAGCAAATGTCTGTCAAAACTGAAATATCAGACGGACTGCATACATCCGGCCTCCCACCCTTTAATAGGTTTTGGAGGAGGAGTCGTCCACCCACTGGGACGAGTAGATCTACCCATTCGCCTGGGCGAAAAAGGGGAAGGACGACACATGGTAGTCCGATTCCTAGTAGTAGAGGAACTCTCAGCCTACAACATGATTCTGGGTCGACCAACCCTGAATAATTCCAAGGCTGTTATAATCCCGTCACTTATGCTGCTTAAGTTTGAAAGGGATAATGGAACAGTCGGCTCCCTAAGGGGAGATCAGAGGATGGCCCGAGAGTGCTATCTCTCGGATGTCAAGCCCACTGTTATGGCCACTGGGTCAAGTGGAGAAAAAACAGACCTTGACAACGTCAAGGAGAGTGCGCCTGTTCAAGAAACAGGCGACAAAAAGAGAAAGGCGCCCCAGACAGAGTCCGCAAGAAAAGCAAGAAAATAGCAATCATTGGCAGAGGACCGGCCGGATGAGTTCCGCCCTCAGCCGGCTGGTGAGCATGCGGACCTGATATTAGACGACTCTCGTCCTGACCGAACAGTCAAAGTTGGGACGACTGCTCTGAGAAACCTTGGTGATGACTTTCACAACCTGTTGAAAGAATACAAGGACATCTTTGCATTTGAAGTCCATGAAATGCCAGGCATTAGTCCTGATCTGGCAGTACATAAACTCGCTGTGGATCCGAAAAAGAAGCCGGTACGGCAAAAGAAGCGGAACCATGGTGAAGAAAGAAGTCAGGCGGCAGCCGCCGAAGTCAAAAAATTACTTGATGCAGGGTTCATTCGGCAATGTTACTTCCCAGATTGGGTTGCAAATGTGGTGCTTGTTAAAAAGCCGAATGGCACCTGGCGAATGTGTGTAGACTACACAGACTTGAACAAGGCGTGCCCCAAAGACAGTTACCCTCTGCCTAAAATTGATAACCTGGTCGACTCAACAGCCGGCCATGCCTTGATGAGTTTTATGGACGCCTATTCTGGTTTTCATCAAATTCCTTTATGGAAGAAGGATCAGGAGAAGACGGCCTTCGTCACAGATCAGGGATTATACTGTTACACGGTCATGCCGTTTGGTCTTAAGAATGCCCCGGCTACCTTCCAACGAATGATAAACACAGTGTTCTTTGATCAGATTGGGAGAAACGTCGAGGCATATATTGATGATATGATTGTCAAGACTAAACTTCAGAAAGATCATCTGACGGACCTCCGAGAAACTTTCGCCACACTCAGGCGGCACCATGTCATGCTCAATCCCAAGAAATGTGTATTTGGAGTTGAGTCTGGGAAATTTCTCGGATTCCTTATCAACCAGAGAGGAATAGAGGCGAACCCTGAGAAGGTACAGGCGGTCATTGACATGCAGTCGCCTCGTACCGTCCGAGAGGTTCAGAAGTTAACAGGTTGTCTGGCGGCCTTGGGGAGATTCCTAAGCCGATCAGGCGACAAATGCCTATACTTTTTCCAGGCAATTAAGAAAAAGGCAAGGTTTGAATGGGGGCCGGATGCTGAGGCCGCCTTCCAGAAATTAAAGGTTCACTTGCATTCCTTGCCGAGGCTGGTCAGCCCTTTGCCCAAAGAAAATCTCTACATGTACCTGGCCGTCTCTGATCATGCGTTAAGCGCTGTGCTCCTTGCTGAAAGGGACGGCTGTCAACTCCCGGTCTACTTTGTCAGTCACGTACTGAAAAATGCCGAGTTGAGGTATCCCCTAGTGGAGAAATTTGGTCTTGCACTCTTCATGGTTGTTAAAAAATTGAAGCCCTACTTTTTGGCACATGCAGTCGTTGTGTATACCGACCAACCAATCAAGCGGCCCCTTACCATCATGGAGTCGTCAGGACGAATGATCAAATCGGCCATAGAAATACAGAGCCTCGAAGTTACTTTCGAGCCTAGAAAAGCAGTGAAGGGGCAAGCCTTTGCTGACTTTATTGTAGAGATGACTCGTCCTCCTGACCCTCAAGTTCCAGACCAAGTCTGGAAGGTATATGTGGACGGAAGCTCTACTTCAAATGGTTGTGGAGCAGGCGTCGTATGTCAATCTCCAGAGGGCGACAAGTTCGAGTATGCTCTACGCTTCAGTTTTCAGGCTTCAAACAATGAGGCAGAATATGAAGCTTTACTAGCTGGGATCCGCATGTGTAAGGCGGCAGGGGCAAGAAAAATAGACGCCTGTTCTGATTCACAATTGATAGTGAGTCAGTACAACGGCGAATACGAAGCAACACATCCGGCCATGATCAAGTATTTACAGGCGGTCCGACAAGCAGTCGGCTCCCTTGAGGATTTCCATCTGATCCAAGTGCCGAGATCAGAAAACAACCAGGCAGATGCACTTTCGAAATTAGCATCATCCGCCTCCTCCGATACTCCTCGAACTGTTTTTTGGGAAGTAATGGAGAAGAGAAGCATCGAGGAAAACCTTATTGGAATCCTAGACAGAAGCTCAACCTGGATGGATTCAATCAGGGCATATCTGACAAACGGTACACTGCCGGATGATCCTCAACAGGCGGCAGCACTGAAAAAACGAGCCTCCTGTTTTGAAATGATACAGGGAGAACTTCACAAGAGGGGGCACCTTCAACCCTTCTTAAAGTGTGTTACTCCTGAAAAGGGACGAGAGATACTAGATGATCTTCACTCTGGTTTCTGTGCTTCCCATATAGGTGGTAGGATGCTTGCTCAAAGGGCAAGGCGGCAGGGCTACTTTTGGCCTACTTTGGAAGCAGATGCAATGGAGATGGTGAAAAAATGTGACAAGTGCCAAAGGTTTGGCAAATTAATTCACCGTCCGGCTACTGACCTCACTACCATTCACAGCCCACTACCGTTTGCTAAGTGGGGCATGGACATTCTGGGTCCATATACGCCTGCTACAGGCGGCAGAAGGTATATACTTGTTGCCGTTGACTACTTCACTAAATGGGTAGAGGCGGAGGCTGTAAAGGGAATCAAGACGAAAGATGTAATTTCATTCATTTGGAAAAACGTCATCACTCGGTTCGGGGTTCCCATGTCTATGGTTTTTGATAATGGTCCCCAATTTGAGACGCCTGTTCTCAAAAGCTGGTTGGGAGACCAAGGAATTGCACATTACTTCGCATCTGTCGGCCGTCCCCAAGCAAACGGCCAGGTAGAAGCCTTTAATAAAATCATCTCAGACGGTCTCAAGAAAAAGATTGAACGAGCAGGCGGCCTATGGGCAGATGAACTACCACATGTTCTCTGGGCCATTAGGACGACTGAAAAAGGGGCGACTGGAGAAACTCCATTCCTCCTAACTTATGGTGCAGAAGCTGTTCTCCCAATAGAACACTACGAGCCGACTCTTCGAGTAATGCTATATGACGAAGAGGCAAACTGGGAAGCTATGCGCCTGACATTAGACTCACTTCCTGAAAAGAGGGGCAATGCTGTTTTGCGCCATGAGATCTATCGCCTGAGAATGACTAGATCATACAACAAAAAAGTACACAGGCGTCCACTCAAGGTAGGGGACTTTGTACTTAGAAAAATGGAAGCAGTTGGTAGGGCCAATGAGTCTGGCAAACTAACTCCCAACTGGGAAGGACCCTACCGAATCTATGCGGAAGTCAGGGACGGTACCTACCGTCTGGAAACACCAGACGGACAACCGTTGCCTCGAACTTGGAATGTAGATAACCTTAAAAAATATTTCTTCTGAAAGATGTAAAGTAAAGAGCTACTTAATAAAGTTTGCACTTACTATTCAATTTTTGTATTACGAGGGGCATGCCGTCTGTACCTTTACAGTCGGCTACTCTCCATTGAGTCTTTTAACTCAATCATCAGAGGGGCATGCCGTCTGTTCCTTTACAGTCGGCTACTCTCCATTGAGTTTTTCACTATCTTCAGAGGGGCATGCCGTCTGTACCTTTACAGTCGGCTACTCTCCATTGAGTATTTTACTCACAATACTTAGCTAAAAAGATTAGGGCCTGGCCGACCCTGTGCCTAACAGGCGGCTACCCTTCTTTTACTTAGCACCTACGTTCACCAAGAACTTACCAAGGCCACCGGCCGAATGATCAGACCAGGCGCCAAGCCAACTGATCAAATCTACAAAACTAATTCGACCTGTCCCAACATCATAGCAGGCGTCCGACGGCATCCCTCCGGATGAAATTCGTCGCAGAGAGCAGCTCCCTTTTGGGTGGAACATTGTTCTATAAACTAATTACACGGCACCTATACGACTGTCCCCAAGGACAACCACGTAGCCGTTTTTGAGACAAGGATAACTCTATCACTAACCAAATCAGTGGTAGCAGTTGACATCTGAGTCAGATAACCGCCTGTATTACTTGGGATAGATGCAGGGGGTACCTATTGAGTTAATAGCCAACAAACATTGGCGAATCAAGGGGTCTAGCCGGCCTACGCCGCCTGGTATCTCTACTTCTCAAACAAAAGTGACGGCGACTGAGTAACTCCAACGTTAACTCATAGTCACTCCTTCAAATTTGGTATGGAATCTAAAAGTTTGAGTCGTCCGCCTGTTTTAAACAAACAAGGGCACTCGAACCCCTATTCCTACTAAGTAACCTATTGAGTTAATAGCCAACAAACATTGGCGAATCAAGGGGTCTAGCCGGCCTACGCCGTCTGGTACCTCTACTACTCAATCTAAATTGCGACAAAGACTAAGTAACTCCTAAGTTAATAGTCACTCAAACTTAGTATGGAGCCTAAAAGGTATGAGTCGTCCACTTGTTTCTAATAAACAAAGGCTCTCAACCAATACTCTTGCTAGGTTAACAAATTACGAGTTAAAAGCCAACATTGGCAATAAAGGGAAACAACCGGTACCCGCCGCTTGTTTTCCTACTTAATTCCTTGGCGACTAGGTAATTCTATTTACTTGGTCAGACAAATTGAATAAAGAGTTCGAATACCGATTGATTAAATGGCCGACTGATCATCTATCCTAGAAACAGACAACCAGTCGTCCAGGGGCATAGGCGGCATACTTACTATTTGTACCTGTCTTAACGTTCGGCCATACACAACAGTCGGTCTAGTGAACAAATTAAAAATACTTAGACAAATTTGAACCAAAACAAAAATTTGATTAAAAATGAGCCGGCCATTAAAGACCAGCAGAATATTCAAAACCCCGGCCCCCTGGCCGGGTAATTACAAAGCAAACGGCACGCAGGCCGTGAAAAGGAAAAAAAAAATACTTAAAGCTTAAGAAGGGGGCAGTTCAGTATCAGCAGCTGCCGCCTGGTCAGCACTCTTCTTGCTGGACTCGGCCTTAGCTGCACCCTCTTTTGATGCCTTACCCCCAAGTGGCACAAGCGCCACAACCGGCTCTTCCTCCTCCAACGCACCGTCCAACGCCTCTTCTTCAGCAGCCGCCAGGATCTGTTGATTATATATTTCCGAACACTGGCGGTACGTTCTTTCCCATGAGGCAAAGTCGGCACTGGGGAACAGTCGTTCCCAGGTCATGCGCTGGATTTGAGCGGAGTCTTCCACCATCTCCCGGACGAGCTCTTGTTTCTCTTGCTCGGCCTTATCCGAGAGCTCTTGGGTAAGACTCTTCTCTTGGTTCACCAGGCGTTCTTTTACGTTGGCCAAAGATTTCTCCATGGCTTCGTAAGAGTGCATTTTTTGGCGAAGAGGTTTAAGCTCGGCCTTAAGGTTGGTGACGGTCCCCTCCAGCTCGTCAACCTTCTTGTTGTAGCCAAGCCTAACAACTTGGTTATGGACATTTCGTTGGTTCAAGATGTAGCATCATGTTTTGGTGCTATGTATTCTATCCTTGGGCAGCAAGATATTCAACCCCTTGAATATCTTGTTGTTCTTATTAACTAAGTTTATTTTAGTTCTTTTATGCTTTGAATAACTTGTAAACTTTAGTCTTATTTTAAGTTTGCAAATTAGTTGTGTTTCTTTAGTTCTTTTTAGCTGATTAAGGTTCGAAAGTGTAATGTCACATTCACATAAAGTTCAAGTACAAAATACATTACAAAGGCAGCCATTTAAGCTTGGGAAAGAAGCCTAGATTCCGAAACTAATTTGGAGGAATTTCAAGGCTTTAACTTGGGTGTTACAATCAGCATCAATGAGGAGTTACAAGCTTTCAATTGAGTCTTCAAGTGGCCGTTTACTTCAGCCAGCAACTGGTACATTCAAGAGGCGTCCAAGTACATCCTTGACCACATACATTCAAGCTTAATTCAAGGCTTGAAACAAGGAGGAGTTACACTTCATTTGCTGTTTGAATTGGGCGTGAAAAGGGGAGCTGTTTCATCTCCAAGCTGCTGCTTTGTGGGCGTGAATCAAGGGGGTGTTATACTCTCTTGTTTCTGATTTTATTTCACTCATAACTTGGAGGTTACAAACCGCCATTTGCTCTTGATGTATCTAGTTAAGTAAAGCTTCTTTTATTAATGTATCTAGGCTACAAAAAACTGATATGTACTTAGTTTGGACGTGTAACAAGTGAGCTAAAAACCACTTAATTCAGCTTGTACTTAAGATGTTTGCTCACTATAAATAGCAAGCAAATGTGAATGAAAAATCAGACTTTTCGAACAAACAACTTTGTCTTTACATTCGTTTCTTGGATTAGAAACAAACCTGAAATTCTTGGATTTAGGATTTCGTTCCTTTGCTTAGTTAGCTAGTTTAGGCTACTAGTTGGCTTGTGATCTTAGGAATCCAAACGTTTCTTAGTGGTGTGACTTTATCTAAGAAGCCTTTGGTTCTTTAGCCTTATCTATCCCTTGGTTTATCCCTTGTGTATTTCGAGTGTTACTCCAAATATACAACATTTGGCGCTAGAAGGAGGGGTCTAGCAAACAAATACCCAAACACAATACCCCAAACACATACCCAAACACAAACCATGGCCGACATCCCACCCCCTAATTGGCAAGAATATGTCAATAAGGTTGCACAAGAGAAAGAAGATATGGAGCAACGAATGCAATATTTGCAAGGTCAGTTAAGAGACCTTTCTATTAAGTTGCGCCATCAAAAAGAGGGTTTACCCAATCATAGTGATGAAGAAGTGAGTGAATCTAATTTCAATCACAATGATAGACCTTATCATGAAAGAGAAAGGTCACGGCCTAACAATGACATTAAGGCTGACATTCCGGAGTATGATGGCAAACTCGATGCTGATGAGTTTGTAGAATGGCTTAGAACGGTGGAGAGAGTGTTTGATTACAAGCAAACACCGGAAGAAAAGAAGGTGAAAATTGTAGCCTTGAAGTTGAGAAAATATGCCTCAACTTGGTGGGCTAGCGTGTGTGCCAAAAGGGAAAGGCAAGACAAAGAGAAAGTGAGATCGTGGATCAAGATGAAGAAGTTGCTGAAACAAAAGTTTCTTCCCACATACTATGTGCAAGAAAACTTTTCCAAGTTCCACAACCTCGAACAAGGTACAAAATCAGTAGAAGAATATGCTAGGGAGTTTGAAGGGTTTGTCATGAAATGTGGAGTAGAGGAAGATGAACCTCAAACATTGGTGCGCTTTTTGGGAGGGCTTGACCCAAAAATAGCCAATGTGGCCGAACTACATCCTTACTCTACCCTTGAAGAGCTCATTATCTTAGCACATAAGATTGAGCAGCAACAAAAAGCAAGAGGCAAAAGTGAATCATCACGTTTTGCATCTCAAAACTCATTTCCCAAAAAAAAGCAAACATCCAATTTCCCACCTTTCAAACCCACGTCCAATCAGCCTACTTCTAAACCACCTTCACAAAACACCCAAAATTCCAACCCAAAACCAGCCCCAAGAAGATGTTTTCGGTGTCAAGGCCTTGGACATTTGGCTAGTGATTGTCCAAATAAAAGGATTGTCACTTTGATTGAGCATGAAGAGGAGGATGAATTAGAAAATGAAGTGGACAGCAACCTTGAGGAGAATGATGAGTATGCGTGTCTTGGACCAGACGAAGGAGAATGCTTGGTGGTTCGACGCACACTAAGCAATATGGTTGGCAAAGAAGGAAGTTTGCAACGTGAGTCAATCTTTCACACTCGTTGCACCATTGGTGGAAAGGTATGTACATTGATTATTGATGGAGGTAGTTGTACCAATGTAGCTTCACAAGTAATGATAGACAAACTGAAACTTAAAACCGTTCCTCACCCTAAACCTTATGTGATTCAATGGCTAAATCATGGTAAAGGGATTCAAGTAACACAACAAGTCTTGTTATCATTTAGCATTGGTAAAACTTATGAAGAAGAATTGTGGTGTGATGTTATACCTATGGATGCATGTCATATTTTACTTGGTAGACCTTGGTTGTTTGATAGGCGCGTGATGCATGATGGGTATAAGAACACCTATTCCTTCACTAAGGATGGACGGAAAATACTTCTTACCCCCCTAAACCTCAAAAACGGTCACCCCATATCCACACCCCCTACTTCCCTTACCACTCTCATAAAATCAGAATTGCATGAGTATAAAGCTCACAAACAATTCATTTTAAGCCAACTTGATGCCCCTTCCAAACCGTCACAAGAAGAGCCACACCCACTCCTCACCCCTCTTCTCAAAACCTTTTCCCATGTTTTCCCCGAAGACATTCCCCATGGCTTACCCCCAAAACGTGACATACAACACAAAATTGATCTTGTTCCCGGATCAATGCTCCCAAACAAACCAGCCTATAGAACCACCCCAAAAGAAACCGAAGAGATTAGGAGGCAAGTGGAAGAATTACTATCCAAGGGTCTTATTCGTAAGTCTCTTAGTCCATGTGCTTGTCCTACTTTGATTGTGCCTAAGAAGAATGGAGAATGGAGAATGTGTGTTGATAGTAGGTCAATCAATAAAATCACTATCAAGTACCGGTTTCCTATTCCAAGGTTGAATGATTTACTTGATGATTTGCATGGTTCTAAAGTGTTCTCTAAAATTGATTTGAGAAGTGGCTATCATCAAATTCGAATTTTCGAAGGAGATGAATGGAAAACCGCTTTCAAGACAAAGGAGGGCCTCTATGAATGGCTTGTGATGCCATTTGGTTTGTCTAATGCACCATCTACATTTATGCGCCTTATGAATCAGGTTATGCAACCTTTCATGGGTAAATTTGTTGTAGTTTATTTTGATGATATCTTGGTGTATAGTAGGGAGGAAGAAGAGCATTCTATGCATTTGCAACAGGTTTTTGAAGCCCTTGAACGTGAAAAGTTGTATGGTAACTTAGAGAAGTGTCATTTCTTCACTTCCCAAGTTATTTTTCTTGGCTTTAAAGTTTCATCACAAGGCATTGAAGTTGATGAAAAGAAAGTTGCTGCAATTCGTGAGTGGCCTACACCACAAACCGTCCAACAAGTTCGAAGCTTTCATGGACTTGCTTCTTTCTATAGAAGATTTGTGCGGAACTTTAGCACTCTCATGGCACCTATCACGGAACTAACTAAAAATCAGAAGTTAGTTTGGAATGATAAGGCTCAAAAGGCCTTTGATGAGGTAAAACATCAACTTACTAGTGCACCTATTCTTGCTTTGCCTAACTTTGATGAAGTTTTTGAAGTTGAGTGCGATGCTAGTGGAGTTGGTATTGGTGCTGTTTTGTCACAAGTTGGGCGTCCCCTTGCCTACTTTAGTGAAAAACTCAATGAAGCACAACGGAAGTATAGCACCTATGATAAGGAGTTCTTTGCTCTTGTTCGTGCTTTGGACCATTGGAGACATTACCTCATTTCCAAGGAGTTCATCCTTCATTCAGATCATGAAGCCCTCAAATATCTTCAAAGCCAACAAAAACTCCAACCTCGCCATGCCAAATGGGTGGAGTATTTGCAAGCTTTTCATTTCGTGATCAAGCATAGGAGAGGCGCCATGAACAAAGGAGCTGATGCGCTTTCAAGGAGATATACACTCTTGAATTCTTTCAAAGCAAGGGTGATTAGTGTTGAGGATGTAAAAGCAAGTTACCAAAATGATCATGACTTTGGTGATTTGTTTTTAAAATGTTCTAATCATGCTTACAAAGATTATTACATTTTAGATGGCTATTTGTTCAAAGGAAACAGGTTGTGCATTCCAAGATCAAGCCTAAGAGAATCTCTTATCAAAGAGTTTCATGAAGGAGGAATGGCGGGACACTTTGGCGTAGAGAAGACTACTCTTCTTGTCCAAGAATACTTTCATTGGCCTAGGTTGGTCCGTGATGTGGAGTTCATTGTGAAAAGATGCGTGATATGTCAAAAGGCCAAGAGTCATAGTCTACCTCAAGGCTATCTTTTGCCCTTACCTATTCCACAAACACCATGGGAGGATATTAGTCTTGATTTCGTTGTGGGACTTCCTACCACCCAACGAAAGAAAGATTCTATAATGGTTGTTGTGGATCGATTTTCTAAAATGGCCCATTTTATTGCTTGTCATACAACTTATGATGCTACTCATGTTGCTAACTTGTTTTTCAATGAGATTGTTCGTTTACATGGTGTACCTAAATCCATGGTGAGTGATCGTGATCCAAAATTTCTAAGTCATTTTTGGCTTACATTATGGAGGAAGATGGGCACGAAATTGAACTTTAGCACTTCAAGTCATCCTCAAACAGATGGTCAAACCGAAGTGACTAATAGAACTTTGGGATCCTTGCTGCGGTCTTTGGCTACTAAACGTCCCAAGCAATGGGAAGAGATGCTTCCTCATGCGGAGTTTGCTTACAATCGTGTGCCTAGCAAGACAACAGGTTTGAGTCCTTTTGAGGTGGTGTATGGATTCAATCCGTGCACTCCTATTGATCTCACTCCCATTCCCTCACCAAACAAGTTCAGCAATGATGCCGAGGTGCGCGCAAAAGAAATCAAGTCTATGCATGAGCAAGTTCGTTCCAAAATTGAACAAACTAATGCAAAGACTAAGGCATACTATGACAAGAAAAGAAAGGAGGTCCGTTTTCAGCCCGGTGACTTAGTTTGGATTCATCTTCGAAAGGAAAGATTTCCTTCCAAAAGACGGTCCAAGGTTAGTCCTCGTAGTGATGGTCCTTTTGCTATTGTTGAAAAGGTGAATGATAATGCTTACAAGGTTGAGTTGCCCGGAGACTATGGTGTTTCTAGCACCTTTAATGTGGCTGATTTATCACCTTACTATGATGAGTTTGAAGAGTTGCCGAGTTTGAGGGCAAACTCTTTTCAAGAAGGGGGGAATGTTGTAGCCAAGCCTAACAACTTGGTTATGGACATTTCGTTGGTTCAAGATGTAGCATCATGTTTTGGTGCTATGTATTCTATCCTTGGGCAGCAAGATATTCAACCCCTTGAATATCTTGTTGTTCTTATTAACTAAGTTTATTTTAGTTCTTTTATGCTTTGAATAACTTGTAAACTTTAGTCTTATTTTAAGTTTGCAAATTAGTTGTGTTTCTTTAGTTCTTTTTAGCTGATTAAGGTTCGAAAGTGTAATGTCACATTCACATAAAGTTCAAGTACAAAATACATTACAAAGGCAGCCATTTAAGCTTGGGAAAGAAGCCTAGATTCCGAAACTAATTTGGAGGAATTTCAAGGCTTTAACTTGGGTGTTACAATCAGCATCAATGAGGAGTTACAAGCTTTCAATTGAGTCTTCAAGTGGCCGTTTACTTCAGCCAGCAACTGGTACATTCAAGAGGCGTCCAAGTACATCCTTGACCACATACATTCAAGCTTAATTCAAGGCTTGAAACAAGGAGGAGTTACACTTCATTTGCTGTTTGAATTGGGCGTGAAAAGGGGAGCTGTTTCATCTCCAAGCTGCTGCTTTGTGGGCGTGAATCAAGGGGGTGTTATACTCTCTTGTTTCTGATTTTATTTCACTCATAACTTGGAGGTTACAAACCGCCATTTGCTCTTGATGTATCTAGTTAAGTAAAGCTTCTTTTATTAATGTATCTAGGCTACAAAAAACTGATATGTACTTAGTTTGGACGTGTAACAAGTGAGCTAAAAACCACTTAATTCAGCTTGTACTTAAGATGTTTGCTCACTATAAATAGCAAGCAAATGTGAATGAAAAATCAGACTTTTCGAACAAACAACTTTGTCTTTACATTCGTTTCTTGGATTAGAAACAAACCTGAAATTCTTGGATTTAGGATTTCGTTCCTTTGCTTAGTTAGCTAGTTTAGGCTACTAGTTGGCTTGTGATCTTAGGAATCCAAACGTTTCTTAGTGGTGTGACTTTATCTAAGAAGCCTTTGGTTCTTTAGCCTTATCTATCCCTTGGTTTATCCCTTGTGTATTTCGAGTGTTACTCCAAATATACAACACTTCTTTTGGGCCGCCTCTAACTGAGCCCGAACAGCGGCGGTAGCCTGCGCCTGATAATAAAGAAGTTCAATGGTCAGTACTTCATTTTGGGCAATTTGAAACATTGCCTTATCACAGCTGGAGGCGGCCATAGCCTTTGCGGCCTTTACCTCTTTGTTTTTCCGATCAATCGGCTTGCGAAGGCTGTTGACTCGGAGCAGGGCCTAAGGACAAAGAAAAACAGGCGTCAGTTTCCAATCAAAAAAGTTAACAGGCGTCCTGGAACTCAAAAGCTCAAAAATATGCTAAGTGTACCTCAGCTAGGACCCCTGAAATCCCATCAAGGTCAAGGGTGCCGGCACCCCTGACCGCCTCCCTGTCAGATGGAGGAACTACTTTAACCATAGACTTGGCTACCTCAACCAAGTCAAGTCCCTGGGGGCCGGCTGCATTAAGTGAAAGGAAAACACAAGTTAGACCTAGTCAAGAAGGAAGCAAGGGTGAGTTTTTACAAGCAAGTGTCCATACATCTAGGTGGCCCCGCCTGGGTTTTTGAAGAAGTGGCCGGCTGCTTCTCAGCCGCCACTGTTTTCCTGGAAGACCCAGGAGAGCTTGCAACAGTCGTCCTCCGGGCCTTGGGGTCCGGCTGTTGCGAGGAAGAAGCCCTTGGAGTACCAGACTGAAAACAAAAAGAGTTAGTATATGCATAAGACAACTAAAAGAGGAAGAGTTTTCGAAGCTAACCAAGGGTGCCTCCTTGTTGGGGGAGTCGGCATACGACTGCTTCATTAGCGAGACCCGCAACATGGCCGCCGCAGTCTTAGATGCTGATATTTTACTCATGGCGTCAGCTGCAAGAAATAAGCAACAAAGTTAGTAAAAATCCCAAGTAAACAAGGCGTGAAAAAACAGAGTATTCGTCAGGCCGGCTACCTCTAGAGCACCGACTGCTGAGGCCACAGGCGGCCAAAAAGTACTCGTCATAGAGCCACTTGAAGCTCGGGACGCAGTTTAAGGGTACTTGCTCTCGTACCCCTGAAGTAGAGTTCACCCTAGTCTCTACTTTGAAGAGTCCTTTGTCTAGGATCTCTCTTTTAGCCTTTGGGGGAACAGGCGGCATGCTGCGGCCGCCTGCGAGAAGAGGCGGATCCCTATTCCACTTGTTAAAGCGTTTGTTCAGCTCCGTGTCTGAACCCTCGATAATAAGGAAGGTATTCCGCCAATCCTTCCATTTGTTTGCCTTACCTCTCGTCATGAGGTAACCCCTATGGCTTGTTAATTGATACCAGCCGGTACCTCCCGACTTAGGGGTCCGGCTGAGATAGTTCATGTGGGCGAAAGCCTCAAAGCTTGGCTCCACCCCGTTCAATTCGCACCCGGCCACATAGCCGAGTACGTTTACCCAAGAGTTGGGGGCTAACTGCCATAACCCCAGATCATACCCATCTAAAATCCGCTGAACAGCCGGATGTAATGGGAAGCGCAGTCCAGCTTTGATGGCCGCCACATAGCAGCCAAAGCAGCCGTCACCATAGCTGGTACCAGCCGGCCAGACGACAGTGTCTTCTGGATCCGGCACGAACAGTAAAAATTCCGGGCCCATTTTGTGGTTAGCAATAAAGCTCGCCACGTTGTCTTGCATGGTTGCAATCCGGCCCCGGGGTACCCTGCAGTAGTAGGGGGCGTTTTCCTCTCTGTAAGAGGCGGACGGCTCTGCCCAATTATCCCCCTTCTCAACTGCATGAGAACGTCTCGCCTCTTGTAGGCGGCTATGTTTTTCTTCTGAGCCAGGAGAACTGTGGCCAGAAGAGCTGGATTCGGACTCGTCCCCTGACGAGTCCGAAGAGGACGACTCCTCCCCTCTCCTAGAGGGGCCCGCCTCCTCTCCCTTAGAAGGAGCAGAAGGAAAATTAGACATGTCAACGGTAAGATGGGAAGGGAACACCTTGGCCCCTCTCTCAGAACTGTCGGCTTGACAGTCGCCTCGTTCTACATCTGGCGCCTGGTCAGATGTTTCACTAAGGAGCACCCTTTGGGAGGAGCCGTCTGAGTTTGATATCATAGCAGTCTTTTTTGTTCTGGCCATCACGTTCTGCATAGACACAGATACAGTCGGACTTTGTATAAAGGGCAAAGATGGGTCCAGAAAAGGGCAGGCGGCACTCCTAGTCCTAGATTCAGCCGTCCCCGGTGACCGGCTGATCACTAACTTAGGGCGTGTCGTGTGCTTCCATGGTGCCATTTCAAAAAATAAAAAGAAAATTAAGAGTAAGAGAACTGAGTTACCTGAACGAGTGACGGTTGATGAAGTCCTGGAAGTTCGGGTCAGTCGGCTTGTCAGAACAGGCGGTAGGCAGAAAAGGTCCGAAATGTCAGAGCAAGTTCAGGGGTCCGAATGTTCTCGCAAAGTTCTCAAATGTGAAAATGACCGAAGTCAGCACTTCCTTTTATAGGCAAAGTGAGAAGGCGAAGGGTCGCTTCCAAATTCAAAATTTGGGCGGGAAAATCTCTCGGCCGTTTGCAAGGTGACACCTGTAACAGGCCGTCGCCTGTCACCGTGCGACACCTGTCACAGGCGACACGTGACCAGTCACGTGCCACCTGTGAGGGGCAAATGATTAGGGGATTTTTATCTACCAATCACCGTCTGACAAGTGGACCAACCAGGTTCCGCCACGTGTCCTTCACGAAGGCCAACAGGAACCTGCCACGTGTCAATCACAGATACGTCCTCTACGGACCAATTTAGACACGCCACGTGTCCACCCATGCCAAATGGGAAAACCGGCCATCAAGGCCCAATCCAGTCTAGAGGCCCGATCAGCCCTAGGTTTACCTTAAACCTAGAGAGTTGCACGCTTCTCAAGGCTATAAATACTCAATTAATCCTCATTAATCAGGGGATCGAATAATCAAGAAATCAAGCAGAGAAGAACAGAGTTATTAACAACCGGCTAATCTCGCTAACGACGCAGATTACCAACACTAAGCACTCTCACCTAAGAGAGATCTCATTACTTTAACTTCTGTATTGATTACTCCTTAATCAGGTACTAACTTGACCGTTGGAGGCGGAGCTCTCAGGAGTCTCCGTTATTTTGCAGGTACAGGCGTCCGGTTCCAGTCTCGGAATTGTAACTCTCCCGCAGGACATCAGAAAACCCCGAAACACATTCTACAAAGCAAATTGATCTAAATGAAATTCAAACACATTCAAACAAAGCTATTTGAATCAAATGACAGTAAAATACATTCTACAAAGCTAATTGAATCAATTGAAAGTCAAACACATTCAAACAAAGCTATTTGAATCAAATGAAAGTCAAATACATTCTACAAAGCTAATTGAATCAAATGAAAGTCAAACACATTCAAACAAAGCTAATTGAATCAAATGAAAGTAAAACACGTTCAAACAAAGCTATTTTAATTAAATGAATGTCAAATACATTCTACAAAGCTAATTGAATCAAATGAAAGTCAAACACATTCAAACAAAGCTATTTGACGAAAATGAAAGTCAAATACATTCTACAAAGCAAATTGAATCAAATGAAAGTCAAACACAGTCAAACAAAGTTATTTGATTCAAATGAAAGTCAAATACATTCTACAAAGCTAATTGAATCAAATGAAAGTCAAACACAGTCAAACAAAGTTATTTGATTCAAATGAAAGTCAAATACATTCTACAAAGCTAATTGAATCAAATGAAAGTCAAACACATTCAAACAAAGCTGTTTGAATCAAATGAGAGTCAAATAAATTCAATCAAAGCTAAATAAATAAAATAAAAGTAAAATACATTCTACAAAGCTAATTGAATCAAAAGAAAGTCAAACACATTCAAACAAAGTCTTTTAAATCAAATGAAAGTCAAACACAGTCAAACAAAGTTATTTGATTCAAATGAAAGTCAAATACATTCTACAAAGCTAATTGAATCAAATGAAAGTCAAACACATTTAAACAAAGCTGTTTGAATCAAATGAGAGTCAAATAAATTCAATCAAAGCTAATTAAATAAAATAAAAATAAAATACATTCTACAAAGCTAATTGAATCAAATGAAAGTCAAACACATTCAAATAAAGTCTTTTAAATCAAATAAAAGTCAAACACATTCAAAAAAAGCTTTTTAATTTAAATGAAAGTCAAACACATTCAAACAAAGCTATATAAATCAAATGAAAGTGAAATGCATTCTACAAAGCAAATTGAATTAAATGAAATTCAAACACATTCAAACAATGCTATTTGAATCAAATGGCAGTAAAATACATTCTACAAAGCTAATTGAATCAATTGAAAGTCAAACACATTCAAACAAAGCTATTTGAATCGAATGAAAGTCAAATACATTCTACAAAGCTAATTGAATCAAATGAAAGTTAAACACATTCAAACAAATCTAATTGAATAAAATGAAAGTCAAACACATTCAAACAAAGCTATTTTAATTAAATGAATGTCAAATACATTCTACAAAGCTAATTGAATGAAATGAAAGTCAAACACATTCAAACAAAGCTATTTGAAGAAAATGAAAGTCAAATACATTCTACAAAGCAAATTGAAACAAATGAAAGTCAAACACAGTCAAACAAAGTTATTTGACTCAAATGAAAGTCATATACATTCTACAAAGCTAATTGAATCAAATGAAAGTCAAACACATTCAAACAAAGCTATTTGAATCAAATGAAAGTCAAACACATTCAAACAAAGATTTTGAATCAAATGAAAATCAAATACATTCAACAAAGCTAATTGAATCAAATGAAAGTTAAACACATTCAAACAAAGCTAATTGAATCAAATGAAAGTAAAACACGTTCAAACAAAGCTATTTTAATTAAATGAATGTCAAATACATTCTACAAAGCTAATTGAATCAAATGAAAGTCAAACACATTCAAACAAAGCTATTTGACGAAAATGAAAGTCAAATACATTCTACAAAGCAAATTGAATCAAATGAAAGTCAAACACAGTCAAACAAAGTTATTTGATTCAAATGAAAGTCAAATACATTCTACAAAGCTAATTGAATCAAATGAAAGTCAAACACAGTCAAACAAAGTTATTTGATTCAAATGAAAGTCAAATACATTCTACAAAGCTAATTGAATCAAATGAAAGTCAAACACATTCAAACAAAGCTGTTTGAATCAAATGAGAGTCAAATAAATTCAATCAAAGCTAAATAAATAAAATAAAAGTAAAATACATTCTACAAAGCTAATTGAATCAAAAGAAAGTCAAACACATTCAAACAAAGTCTTTTAAATCAAATGAAAGTCAAACACAGTCAAACAAAGTTATTTGATTCAAATGAAAGTCAAATACATTCTACAAAGCTAATTGAATCAAATGAAAGTCAAACACATTTAAACAAAGCTGTTTGAATCAAATGAGAGTCAAATAAATTCAATCAAAGCTAATTAAATAAAATAAAAATAAAATACATTCTACAAAGCTAATTGAATCAAATGAAAGTCAAACACATTCAAATAAAGTCTTTTAAATCAAATAAAAGTCAAACACATTCAAAAAAAGCTTTTTAATTTAAATGAAAGTCAAACACATTCAAACAAAGCTATATAAATCAAATGAAAGTGAAATGCATTCTACAAAGCAAATTGAATTAAATGAAATTCAAACACATTCAAACAATGCTATTTGAATCAAATGGCAGTAAAATACATTCTACAAAGCTAATTGAATCAATTGAAAGTCAAACACATTCAAACAAAGCTATTTGAATCGAATGAAAGTCAAATACATTCTACAAAGCTAATTGAATCAAATGAAAGTTAAACACATTCAAACAAATCTAATTGAATAAAATGAAAGTCAAACACATTCAAACAAAGCTATTTTAATTAAATGAATGTCAAATACATTCTACAAAGCTAATTGAATGAAATGAAAGTCAAACACATTCAAACAAAGCTATTTGAAGAAAATGAAAGTCAAATACATTCTACAAAGCAAATTGAAACAAATGAAAGTCAAACACAGTCAAACAAAGTTATTTGACTCAAATGAAAGTCATATACATTCTACAAAGCTAATTAAATCAAATGAAAGTCAAACACATTCAAACAAAGCTATTTGAATCAAATGAAAGTCAAACACATTCAAACAAAGATTTTGAATCAAATGAAAGTCAAATACATTCAACAAAGCTAATTGAATCAAATGAAAGTTAAACACATTCAAACAAAGCTAATTGAATCAAATGAAAGTAAAACACGTTCAAACAAAGCTATTTTAATTAAATGAATGTCAAATACATTCTACAAAGCTAATTGAATCAAATGAAAGTCAAACACATTCAAACAAAGCTATTTGAAGAAAATGAAAGTCAAATACATTCTACAAAGCAAATTGAATCAAATGAAAGTCAAACACAGTCAAACAAAGTTATTTGATTCAAATGAAAGTCAAATACATTCTACAAAGCTAATTGAATCAAATGAAAGTCAAACACAGTCAAACAAAGTTATTTGATTCAAATGAAAGTCAATTACATTCTACAAAGCTAATTGAATCAAATGAAAGTCAAACACATTCAAACAAAGCTGTTTGAATCAAATGAGAGTCAAATAAATTCAATCAAAGCTAATTAAATAAAATAAAAATAAAATACATTCTACAAAGCTAATTGAATCAAATGAAAGTCAAACACATTCAAACAAAGTCTTTTAAATCAAATAAAAGTCAAACACATTCAAAAAAAGCTTTTTAATTTAAATGAAAGTCAAACACATTCAAACAAAGCTATATAAATCAAATGAAAGTGAAATGCATTCTACAAAGCAAATTGAATTAAATGAAATTCAAACACATTCAAACAATGCTATTTGAATCAAATGACAGTAAAATACATTCTACAAAGCTACTTGAATCAATTGAAAGTCAAACACATTCAAACAAAGCTATTTGAATCAAATGAAAGTCAAATACATTCTACAAAGCTAATTGAATCAAATGAAAGTTAAACACATTCAAACAAATCTAATTGAATCAAATGAAAGTCAAACACATTCAAACAAAGCTATTTTAATTAAATGAATGTCAAATACATTCTACAAAGCTAATTGAATCAAATGAAAGTCAAACACATTCAAACAAAGCTATTTGAAGAAAATGAAAGTCAAATACATTCTACAAAGCAAATTGAAGCAAATGAAAGTCAAACACAGTGAAACAAAGTTATTTGACTCAAATGAAAGTCAAATACATTCTACAAAGCTAATTAAATCAAATGAAAGTCAAACACATTCCAACAAAGCTATTTGAATCAAATGAAAGTCAAACACATTCAAACAAAGCTATATAAATCAAATGAAAGCGAAATGCATTATACAAAGCTAATTGAATCAAATGAAAGTCAAACACAGTCAAACAAAGTTATTTAACTCAAATGAAAGTCAAATACATTCTACCAAGCTAATTGAATCAAATGAAAGTCAAACACATTCAAACAAAGCTATTTAAATCAAATGAAAGTCAAACACATTCAAACAAAGATTCTGAATCAAATGAAAGTCAAATACATTCTACAAAGCTAATTGGATCAAATTAAAGTCAAACACATTCAAATAAAGCTATTTGAATCAAATGAAAGTCAAATACATTCTACAAAGCTAATTGAATCAAATGAAAGTCAAACACATTCAAACAAAGCTATTTGAATAAAATGAAAGTCAAATACATTCTACAAAGCAAATTGAAACAAATGAAAGTCAAACACAGTCAAACAAAGTTATTTAACTCAAATGAAAGTCAAATACATTCTACAAAGCTAATTGGATCAAATTAAAGTCAAACACATTCAAATAAAGCTATTTGAATCAAATGAAAGTCAAATACATTCTACAAAGCTAATTGAATCAAATGAAAGTCAAACACATTCAAACAAAGCTATTTGAATCAAACGAGAGTCAAATAAATCAAACAAAGCTAATTAAATCAAATAAAAGTAAAATACATTCTACAAAGCTAATTGAATCAAATGAAAGTCAAACACATTCAAACAAAGCCTTTTAAATCAAATGAAAGTCAAACACATTCAATAAAAGTTTTTTTAATTTAAATGAAAGTCAAACACATTCAAACAAAGCTATATAAATCAAATGAAAGTGAAATGCATTCTACAAAGCAAATTGAATTAAATGAAATTCAAACACATTCAAACAAAGCTATTTGAATCAAAGGACAGTAAAATACATTCTACAAAGCTAATTGAATCAATTGAAAGTCAAACACATTCAAACAAAGCTATTTGAATCAAATGAAAGTCAAATACGTTCTACAAAGCTAATTGAATCAAATGAAAGTCAAACACATTTAAACAAAACTAATTGAACCAAATGAAAGTCAAACACATTCAAACAAAGCTATTTTAATTAAATGAATGTCAAATACATTCTACAAAGCTAATTGAATCAAATGAAAGTCAAACACAGTCAAACAAAGTTATTTGATTCAAATGAAAGTCAAATAAATTCTACAAAGCTAATTGAATCAAATGAAAGTCAAACACATTCAAACAAAGCTGTTTGAATCAAATAAGAGTCAAATAAATTCAATCAAAGCTAATTAAATAAAATAAAAATAAAATACATTCTACAAAGCTAATTGAATCAAATGAAAGTCAAACACATTCAAACAAAGTCTTTTAAATCAAATGAAAGTCAAACACATTCAAAAAAAGCTTTTTAAATTAAATGAAAGTCAAACACATTCAAACAAAGCTATATAAATCAAATGAAAGTGAAATGCATTCTACAAAGAAAATTGATCTAAATGAAATTCAAACACATTCAAACAAAGCTATTTGAATCAAATGACAGTCAAACACATTCTATAAAGCTAATTGAATCAATTGAAAGTCAAACACATTCAAACAAAGCTATTTGAATCAAATGAAAGTCAAATACATTCTACAAAGCTAATTGAATCAAATGAAAGTCAAACACATTCAAACAAAGATAATTGAATCAAATGAAAGTCAAACACATTCAAACAAAGCTATTTTAATTAAATGAATGTCAAATACATTCTACAAAGCTAATTGAATCAAATGAAAGTCAAACACATTCAAACAAAGCTATTTGAATAAAATGAAAGTCAAATACATTCTACAAAGCAAATTGAAACAAATGAAAGTCAAACACAGTCAAACAAAGTTATTTAACTCAAATGAAAGTCAAATACATTCTACAAAGCTAATTGAATCAAATGAAAGTCAAACACATTCAAACAAAGTCTTTTAAATCAAATAAAAGTCAAACACATTAAAAAAAAGCTTTTTAATTTAAATGAAAGTCAAACACATTCAAACAAAGCTATATAAATCAAATGAAAGTGAAATGCATTCTACAAAGCAAATTGAATTAAATGAAATTCAAACACATTCAAACAATGCTATTTGAATCAAATGACAGTAAAATACATTCTACAAAGCTAATTGAATCAATTGAAAATCAAACACATTCAAACAAAGCTATTTGAATCAAATGAAAGTCAAATACATTCTACAAAGCTAATTGAATCAAATGAAAGTTAAACACATTCAAACAAATCTAATTGAATCAAATGAAAGTCAAACACATTCAAACAAAGCTATTTTAATTAAATGAATGTCAAATACATTCTACAAAGCTAATTGAATCAAATGAAAGTCAAACACATTCAAACAAAGCTATTTGAAGAAAATGAAAGTCAAATACATTCTACAAAGCAAATTGAAACAAATAAAAGTCAAACACAGTCAAACAAAGTTATTTGACTCAAATGAAAGTCAAATACATTCTACAAAGCTAATTAAATCAAATGAAAGTCAAACACATTCCAACAAAGCTATTTGAATCAAATGAAAGTCAAACACATTCAAACAAAGCTATATAAATCAAATGAAAGTGAAATGCATTCTACAAAGCTAATTGAATCAAATGAAAGTCAAACACAGTCAAACAAAGTTATTTAACTCAAATGAAAGTCAAATACATTCTACCAAGCTAATTGAATCAAATGAAAGTCAAACACATTCAAACAAAGCTATTTGAATCAAATGAAAGTCAAACACATTCAAACAAAGATTCAAAATCAAATGAAAGTCAAATACATTCTACAAAGCTAATTGAATCAAATTAAAGTCAAACACATTCAAATAAAGCTATTTGAATCAAATGAAAGTCAAATACATTCTACAAAGCTAATTGAATCAAATGAAAGTCAAACACATTCAAACAAAGCTATTTGAATAAAATGAAAGTCAAATACATTCTACAAAGCAAATTGAAACAAATGAAAGTCAAACACAGTCAAACAAAGTTATTTAACTCAAATGAAAGTCAAATACATTCTACCAAGCTAATTGAATCAAATGAAAGTCAAACACATTCAAACAAAGCTATTTGAATCAAATGAAAGTCAAACACATTCAAACAAAGATTCTGAATCAAATGAAAGTCAAATACATTCTACAAAGCTAATTGGATCAAATTAAAGTCAAACACATTCAAATAAAGCTATTTGAATCAAATGAAAGTCAAATACATTCTACAAAGCTAATTGAATCAAATGAAAGTCAAACACATTCAAACAAAGCTATTTGAATCAAACGAGAGTCAAATAAATCAAACAAAGCTAATTAAATCAAATAAAATTAAAATACATTCTACAAAGCTAATTGAATCAAATGAAAGTCAAACACATTCAAACAAAGCCTTTTAAATCAAATGAAAGTCAAACACATTCAATAAAAGTTTTTTAATTTAAATGAAAGTCAAACACATTCAAACAAAGCTATATAAATCAAATGAAAGTCAAACACATTCAAACAAAGCCTTTTAAATAAAATGAAAGTCAAACACATTCAATAAAAGTTTTTTAATTTAAATGAAAGTCAAACACATTCAAACAAAGCTGTATAAATCAAATGAAAGTGAAATGCATTCTACAAAGCAAATTGAATTAAATGAAATTCAAACACATTCAAACAAAGCTATTTGAATCAAAGGACAGTAAAATACATTCTACAAAGCTAATTGAATCAAATGAAAGTCAAACACATTCAAACAAAGCTATTTGAATAAAATGAAAGTCAAATACATTCTACAAAGCAAATTGAAACAAATGAAAGTCAAACACAGTCAAACAAAGTTATTTAACTCAAATGAAAGTCAAATACATTCTACAAAGCTAATTGAATCAAATGAAAGTCAAACACATTCAAACAAAGTCTTTTAAATCAAATAAAAGTCAAACACATTAAAAAAAAGCTTTTTAATTTAAATGAAAGTCAAACACATTCAAACAAAGCTATATAAATCAAATGAAAGTGAAATGCATTCTACAAAGCAAATTGAATTAAATGAAATTCAAACACATTCAAACAATGCTATTTGAATCAAATGACAGTAAAATACATTCTACAAAGCTAATTGAATCAATTGAAAATCAAACACATTCAAACAAAGCTATTTGAATCAAATGAAAGTCAAATACATTCTACAAAGCTAATTGAATCAAATGAAAGTTAAACACATTCAAACAAATCTAATTGAATCAAATGAAAGTCAAACACATTCAAACAAAGCTATTTTAATTAAATGAATGTCAAATACATTCTACAAAGCTAATTGAATCAAATGAAAGTCAAACACATTCAAACAAAGCTATTTGAAGAAAATGAAAGTCAAATACATTCTACAAAGCAAATTGAAACAAATAAAAGTCAAACACAGTCAAACAAAGTTATTTGACTCAAATGAAAGTCAAATACATTCTACAAAGCTAATTAAATCAAATGAAAGTCAAACACATTCCAACAAAGCTATTTGAATCAAATGAAAGTCAAACACATTCAAACAAAGCTATATAAATCAAATGAAAGTGAAATGCATTCTACAAAGCTAATTGAATCAAATGAAAGTCAAACACAGTCAAACAAAGTTATTTAACTCAAATGAAAGTCAAATACATTCTACCAAGCTAATTGAATCAAATGAAAGTCAAACACATTCAAACAAAGCTATTTGAATCAAATGAAAGTCAAACACATTCAAACAAAGATTCAAAATCAAATGAAAGTCAAATACATTCTACAAAGCTAATTGAATCAAATTAAAGTCAAACACATTCAAATAAAGCTATTTGAATCAAATGAAAGTCAAATACATTCTACAAAGCTAATTGAATCAAATGAAAGTCAAACACATTCAAACAAAGCTATTTGAATAAAATGAAAGTCAAATACATTCTACAAAGCAAATTGAAACAAATGAAAGTCAAACACAGTCAAACAAAGTTATTTAACTCAAATGAAAGTCAAATACATTCTACCAAGCTAATTGAATCAAATGAAAGTCAAACACATTCAAACAAAGCTATTTGAATCAAATGAAAGTCAAACACATTCAAACAAAGATTCTGAATCAAATGAAAGTCAAATACATTCTACAAAGCTAATTGGATCAAATTAAAGTCAAACACATTCAAATAAAGCTATTTGAATCAAATGAAAGTCAAATACATTCTACAAAGCTAATTGAATCAAATGAAAGTCAAACACATTCAAACAAAGCTATTTGAATCAAACGAGAGTCAAATAAATCAAACAAAGCTAATTAAATCAAATAAAATTAAAATACATTCTACAAAGCTAATTGAATCAAATGAAAGTCAAACACATTCAAACAAAGCCTTTTAAATCAAATGAAAGTCAAACACATTCAATAAAAGTTTTTTAATTTAAATGAAAGTCAAACACATTCAAACAAAGCTATATAAATCAAATGAAAGTCAAACACATTCAAACAAAGCCTTTTAAATAAAATGAAAGTCAAACACATTCAATAAAAGTTTTTTAATTTAAATGAAAGTCAAACACATTCAAACAAAGCTGTATAAATCAAATGAAAGTGAAATGCATTCTACAAAGCAAATTGAATTAAATGAAATTCAAACACATTCAAACAAAGCTATTTGAATCAAAGGACAGTAAAATACATTCTACAAAGCTAATTGAATCAAATGAAAGTCAAACACATTCAAACAAAGCTATTTGAATCAAATGAAAGTCAAATACATTCTACAAAGCTAATTAAATCAAATGAAAGTCAAACACATTCAAACAAAGCTAATTGAACCAAATGAAAGTCAAACACATTCAAACAAAGCTATTTTAATTAAATGAATGTCAAATACATTCTACAAAGCTAATTGAATCAAATGAAAGTCAAACACAGTCAAACAAAGTTATTTGATTCAAATGAAAGTCAAATACATTCTACAAAGCTAATTGAATCAATTGAAAGTCAATCACATTCAAACAAAGCTAATTGAATCAAATGAAAGTCAAACACATTCAAACAAAGCTATTTGAATCAAAGGAGAGTCAAATAAATTCAAACAAAGCTAATTAAATCAAATAAAAGTAAAATACATTCTACAAAGCTAATTGAATCAAATGAAAGTCAAACACATTCAAACAAAGCTGTTTGAATCAAATAAGAGTCAAATAAATTCAATCAAAGCTAATAAAATAAAATAAAAATAAAATACATTCTACAAAGCTAATTGAATCAAATGAAAGTCAAACACATTCAAACAAAGTCTTTTAAATCAAATGAAAGTCAAACACATTCCAAAAAAGCTTTTTAATTTAAATGAAAGTCAAACACATTCAAACAAAGCTATATAAATCAAATGAAAGTGAAATGCATTCTACAAAGAAAATTGATCTAAATGAAATTCAAACACATTCAAACAAAGCTATTTGAATCAAATGACAGTCAAACACATTCTATAAAGCTAATTGAATCAATTGAAAGTCAAACACATTCAAACAAAGCTATTTGAATCAAATGAAAGTCAAATACATTCTACAAAGCTAATTGAATAAAATGAAAGTCAAACACATTCAAACAAAGATAATTGAATCAAATGAAAGTCAAACACATTCAAACAAAGCTATTTTAATTAAATGAATGTCAAATACATTCTACAAAGCTAATTGAATCAAATGAAAGTCAAACACATTCAAACAAAGCTATTTGAATTAAATGAAAGTCAAATACATTCTACAAAGCAAATTGAAACAAATGAAAGTCAAACACAGTCAAACAAAGTTATTTAACTCAAATGAAAGTCAAATACATTCTACAAAGCTAATTGAATGAAATGAAAGTCAAACACATTCAAACAAAGCTATTTGAATCAAATGAAAGTCAAACACATTCAAACAAAGATTTTGAATCAAATGAAAGTCAAATACATTCTACAAAGCTAATTGAATCAAATGAAAGTCAAACACATTCAAATAAAGCTATTTGAATCAAATGAAAGTCAAATACATTCTACAAAGCTAATTGAATCAAATGAAAGTCAAACACATTCAAACAAAGCTATTTGAATCAAAGGAGAGTCAAATAAATTCAAACAAAGCTAATTAAATCAAATAAAAGTAAAATACATTCTACAAAGCTAATTGAATCAAATGAAAGTCAAACACATTAAAACAAAGCCTTTTAAATCAAATGAAAGTCAAACACATTCAAAAAAAGTTTTTTAATTTAAATGAAAGTCAAACACATTCAAACAAAGCTATATAAATCAAATGAAAGTGAAATGCATTCTACAAAGCAAATTGAATTAAATGAAATTCAAACACATTCAAACAAAGCTATTTGAATCAAAGGACAGTAAAATACATTCTACAAAGCTAATTGAATCAATTGAAAGTCAAACACATTCAAACAAAGCTATTTGAATCAAATGAAAGTCATATACATTCTACAAAGCTAATTGAATCAAATGAAAGTCAAACACATTCAAACAAAGCTAATTGAACCAAATGAAAGTCAAACACATTCAAACAAAGCTATTTTAATTAAATGAATGTCAAATACATTCTACAAAGCTAATTGAATCAAATGAAAGTCAAACACAGTCAAACAAAGTTATTTGATTCAAATGAAAGTCAAATACATTCTACAAAGCTAATTGAATCAAATGAAAGTCAAACACATTCAAACAAAGCTGTTTGAATCAAATAAGAGTCAAATAAATTCAATCAAAGCTAATTAAATAAAATAAAAATAAAATACATTCTACAAAGCTAATTGAATCAAATGAAAGTCAAACACATTCAAACAAAGTCTTTAAAATCAAATGAAAGTCAAACACATTCCAAAAAAGCTTTTTAATTTAAATGAAAGTCAAACACATTCAAACAAAGTGATATAAATCAAATGAAAGTGAAATGCATTCTACAAAGAAAATTGAATTAAATGAAATTCAAACACATTCAAACAAAGCTATTTGAATCAAATGACAGTAAAATACATTCTACAAAGCTAATTGAATCAATTGAAAGTCAAACACATTCAAACAAAGCTATTTGAATCAATTGAAAGTCAAATACATTCTACAAAGCTAATTGAATCAAATGAAAGTCAAACACATTCAAACAAAGATAATTGAATCAAATGAAAGTCAAACACATTCAAACAAAGCTATTTTAATTAAATGAATGTCAAATACATTCTATAAAGCTAATTGAATCAAATGAAAGTCAAACACATTCAAACAAAGCTATTTGAATAAAATGAAAGTCAAATACATTCTACAAAGCAAATTGAAACAAATGAAAGTCAAACACAGTCAAACAAAGTTATTTAACTCAAATGAAAGTCAAATACATTCTACAAAGCTAATTGAATCAAATGAAAGTCAAACACATTCAAACAAAGCTATTTGAATCAAATGAAAGTCAAACACATTCAAACAAAGATTTTGAATCAAATGAAAGTCAAATACATTCTACAAAGCTAATTGAATCAAATGAAAGTCAAACACATTCAAATAAAGCTATTTGAATCAAATGAAAGTCAAATACATTCTACAAAGCTAATTGAATCAAATGAAAGTCAAACACATTCAAACAAAGCTATTTGAATCAAAGGAGAGTCAAATAAATCCAAACAAAGCTAATTAAATCAAATAAAAGTAAAATACATTCTACAAAGCTAATTGAATCAAATGAAAGTCAAACACATTCAAACAAAGCCTATTGAATCAAATGAAAGTCAAACACATTCAAACAAAGCTATTTTAATTAAATGAATGTCAAATACATTCTACAAAGCTAATTGAATCAAATGAAAGTCAAACACATTCAAACAAAGCTATTTGAAGAAAATGAAAGTCAAATACATTCTACAAAGCAAATTGAATCATATAAAAGTCAAACACAGTCAAACAAAGTTATTTGACTCAAATGAAAGTCAAATACATTCTACAAAGCTAATTGAATTAAATGAAAGTCAAACACATTCAAACAAAGTTATTTGAATCAAATGAAAGTCTAACACATTCAAACAAAGATTTTGAATCAAATGAAAGTCAAATACATTCTACAAAGCTAATTGAATCCAATGAAAGTCAAAATCATTCAAATAAAGCTATTTGAATCAAATGAAAGTCAAATACATTCTACAAAGCTAATTGTATCAAATGAAAGTCAAACACATTCAAACAAAGCTATTTGAATCAAAGGAGAGTCAAATAAATTCAAACAAAGCTAATTAAATCAAATAAAAGTAAAATACATTCTACAAAGCTAATTGAATCAAATGAAAGTCAAACACATTCAAACAAAGCCTTTTAAATCAAATGAAAGTCAAACACGTTCAAAAAAAGCTTTTTATTTTAAATGAAAGTCAAACACATTCAAACAAAGCTATATAAATTAAATGAAAGTGAAACGCATTCTACAAAGCGAATTGATCTAAATGAAATTCAAACACATTCTAACAAAGCTATTTGAATCAAATGACAGTCAAACACATTCTACAAAGCTAATTGAATCAATTGAAAGTCAAACACATTCAAACAAAGCTATTTGAATCAAATGAAAGTCAAATACATTCTACAAAGCTAATTGAATCAAATGAAAGTCAAACACATTCAAACAAAGCTAATTGAACCAAATGAAAGTCAAACACATTCAAACAAAACTATTTTAATTAAATGAATGTCAAATACATTCTACAAAGCTAATTGAATCAAATGAAAGTCTAACACATTCAAACAAAGCTATTTGAAGAAAATGAAAGTCAAATACATTCTACAAAGCAAATTGAATCAAATGAAAGTCAAACACAGTCAAACAAAGTTATTTGATTCAAATGAAAGTCAAATACATTCTACAAAGCTAATTGAATCAAATGAAAGTCAAACACATTCAAACAAAGTTGTTTTAATCAAATAAGAGTCAAATAAATTCAACCAAAGCTAATTAAATAAAATAAAAATAAAATACATTCTACAAAGCTAATTGAATCAAATGAAAGTCAAACACATTCAAACAAAGCCTTTTAAATCAAATGAAAGTCAAACACATTCAAAAAAAGCTTTTTAATTTTAATGAAAGTCAAACACATTCAAACAAAGCTATATAAATCAAATGAAAGTGAAATGCATTCTACAAAGCAAATTGATCTAAATGAAATTCAAACACATTCAAACAAAGCTATTTGAATCAAATGACAGTCAAACACATTCTACAAAGCTAATTGAATCAATTGAAAGTCAAACACATTCAAACAAAGCTATTTGAATCAAATGAAAGTCAAATACATTTTACAAAGCTAAATTGAATAAAATGAAAGTCAAACACATTCAAACAAAGCTAATTGAATCAAATGAAAGTCAAACTCATTCAAACAAAGCTATTTTAATTAAATGAATGTCAAATACATTCTACAAAGCTAATTGAATCAAATGAAAGTCAAACACATTCAAACCAAGCTATTTTAATTAAATGAATGTCAAATACATTCTACAAAGCTAATTGAATCAAATGAAAGTTAAACACATTCAAATAAAGCTATTTTAATTAAATGAATGTCAAATACATTCTACAAAGCTAATTGTATCAAATGAAAGTCAAACACATTCAAACAAAGCTATTTGAAGAAAATGAAAGTCAAATACATTCTACAAAGCAAATTGAAACAGATGAAAGTCAAACACAGTCAAACAAAGTTATTTGACTCAAATGAATGTCAAATACATTCTACAAAGCTAATTGAATCAAATGAAAGTCAAACACATTCAAACAAAGCTATTTGAATCAAATAAAAGTCAAACACATTCAAACAAAGATTTTGAATCAAATGAAAGTCAAAGACATTCAACAAAGCTAATTGAATCAAATGAAAGTCAAACACATTCAAATAAAGCTATTTGAATCAAATGAAAGTCGAATACATTCTACAAAGCTAATTGAATCAAATGAAAGTCGAACACATTCAAACAAAGCAATTTGAATCAAAGGAGAGTCAAATAAATTCAAACAAAGCTAAATAAATCAAATAAAAGTAAAATACATTCTATAAAGCTAATTGAATCAAATGAAAGTCAAACACATTCAAACAAAGCCTTTTAAATCAAATGAAAGTCAAACACATTCAAAAAAAGCTTTTTAATTATAATGAAAGTCAAACACATTCAAACAAAGCTATATAAATCAAATGAAAGTGAAATGCATTCTACAAAGCAAATTGATCTAAATGAAATTCAAACACATTCAAACAAAGCTATTTGAATCAAATGACAGTCAAACACATTCTACAAAGCTAATTGAATCAATTGAAAGTCAAACACATTCAAACAAAGCTATTTGAATCAAATGAAAGTCAAATACATTCTACAAAGCTAATTGAATCAAATGAAAGTCAAACACATTCAAACAAAGTTAATTGAAGCAAATGAAAGTCAAACACGTTCAAACAAAGCTATTTTAATTAAATGAATGTCAAATACATTCTACAAAGCTAATTGAATCAAATGAAAGTCAACACACATTCAAACAAAGCTATTTGAATAAAATGAAAGTCAAACACATTCAAACAAAGCTATTTGAATCAAATGAGAGTCAAATACATCCAAACAAAGCTATTTGAATCAAATGAGAGTCAAATACATCCAAACAAAGCTAATTAAATCAAATAAAAGTCTAATACATTCTACAAAGCTAATTGAATTAAATTAAAGTCAAACACATTCAAACAAAGCTATTTGAAGAAAATGAAAGTCAAATACATTCTACAAAGCAAATTGAAACAAATGAAAGTCAAACACAGTCAAACAAAGTTATTTAACTCAAATGAAAGTCAAATACATTCTACAAAGCTAATTGAATGAAATGAAAGTCAAACACATTCAAACAAAGCTATTTGAATCAAATGAAAGTCAAACACATTCAAACAAAGATTTGAATCAAATGAAAGTCAAATACATTCTACAAAGCTAATTGAATAAAATGAAAGTCAAAAACATTCAAATAAAGCTATTTGAATCAAATGAAAGTCAAATACATTCTACAAAGCTAATTGAATCAAATGAAAGTCAAACACATTCAAACAAAGCTATTTGAATCAAAGGAGAGTCAAATAAATTCAAACAAAGCTAATTAAATCAAATAAAAGTAAAATACATTCTACAAAGCTAATTGAATCAAATGAAAGTCAAACACATTCAAACAAAGCCTTTTAAATCAAATGAAAGTCAAACACATTCAAAAAAAGTTTTTTAATTTAAATGAAAGTCAAACACATTCAAACAAAGCTATATAAATCAACTGAATGTGAAATGCATTCTACAAAGCAAATTGAATTAAATGAAATTCAAACACATTCAAACAAAGCTATTTGAATCAAAGGACAGTAAAATACATTCTACAAAGCTAATTGAATCAATTGAAAGTCAAACACATTCAAACAAAGCTATTTGAATCAAATGAAAGTCAAATACATTCTACAAAGCTAATTGAATCAAATGAAAGTCAAACACATTCAAACAAAGCTAATTGAATCAAATGAAAGTCAAACACATTCAAACGAAGCTATTTTAATTAAATGAATGTCAAATACATTCTACAAAGCTAATTGAATCAAATGAAAGTCAAACACATTCAAACAAAGCTATTTGAAGAAAATGAAAGTCAAATACATTCTACAAAGCAAATTGAATCATATAAAAGTCAAACACAGTCAAACAAAGTTATTTGACTCAAATGAAAGTCAAATACATTCTACAAAGCTAATTGAATTAAATGAAAGTCAAACACATTCAAACAAAGCTAATTGAATCAAATGAAAGTCAAACACATTCAAACAAAGATTTTGAATCAAATGAAAGTCAAATACATTCTACAAAGCTAATTGAATCAAATGAAAGTTAAACACATTCAAATAAAGCTATATGAATCAAATGAAAGTCAAATACATTCTACAAAGCTAATTGAGTCAAATGAAAGTCAAACACATTCAAACAAAGCTATTTGAAGAAAATGAAAGTCAAATACATTCTACAAAGCAAATTGAAACAGATGAAAGTCAAACACAGTCAAACAAAGTTATTTGACTCAAATGAATGTCAAATACATTCTACAAAGCTAATTGAATCAAATGAAAGTCAAACACATTCAAACAAAGCTATTTGAATCAAATGAAAGTCAAACACATTCAAACAAAGATTTTGAATCAAATGAGAGTCAAATAAATTCAATCAAAGCTAATTAAATAAAATAAAAATAAAATACATTCTACAAAGCTAATTGAATCAAATGAAAGTCAAACACATTCAAACAAAGTCTTTTAAATCAAATGAAAGTCAAACACATTCAAAAAAAGCTTTTTAATTTAAATGAAAGTCAAACACATTCAAACAAAGCTATATAAATCAAATGAAAGTGAAATGCATTCTACAAAGCAAATTGAATTAAATGAAATTCAAACACATTCAAACAAAGCTATTTGAATCAAATGACAGTAAAATACATTCTACAAAGCTAATTGAATCAATTGAAAGTCAAACACATTCAAACAAAGCTATTTGAATCAAATGAAAGTCAAATACATTCTACAAAGCTAATTGAATCAAATGAAAGTTAAACACATTCAAACAAAGCTAATTGAATCAAATGAAAGTCAAACACATTCAAACCAAGCTATTTTAATTAAATGAATGTCAAATACATTCTACAAAGCTAATTGAATCAAATGAAAGTCAAACATATTCAAACAAAGCTATTTTAATTAAATGAATGTCAAATACATTCTACAAAGCTAATTGAATCAAATGAAAGTCAAACACATTCAAACAAAGCTATTTGAAGAAAATGAAAGTCAAATACATTCTACAAAGCAAATTGAAACAGATGAAAGTCAAACACAGACAAACAAAGTTATTTGACTCAAATGAATGTCAAATACATTCTACAAAGCTAATTGAATCAAATGAAAGTCAAACACATTCAAACAAAGCTATTTGAATCAAATGAAAGTCAAACACATTCAAACAAAGATTTTGAATCAAATGAAAGTCAAATACATTCAACAAAGCTAATTGAATCAAATGAAAGTCAAACACATTCAAATAAAGCTATTTGAATCAAATGAAAGTCAAATACATTCTTCAAAGCTAATTGAATCAAATGAAAGTCAAACACATTCAAACAAAGCTGTTTGAATCAAATGAGAGTCAAATAAATTCAATCAAAGCTAATTAAATAAAATAAAAATAAAATACATTCTACAAAGCTAATTGAATCAAATGAAAGTCAAACACATTCAAACAAAGCTGTTTGAATCAAATGAGAGTCAAATAAATTCAATCAAAGCTAATTAAATAAAATAAAAATAAAATACATTCTACAAAGCTAATTGAATCAAATGAAAGTCAAACACATTCAAACAAAGCTGTTTGAATCAAATGAGAGTCAAATAAATTCAATCAAAGCTAATTAAAAAAATAAAAATAAAATACATTCTACAAAGCTAATTGAATCAAATGAAAGTCAAACACATTCAAACAAAGTCTTTTAAATCAAATGAAAGTCAAACACATTCAAAAAAAGCTTTTTAATTTAAATGAAAGTCAAACACATTCAAACAAAGCTATATAAATCAAATGAAAGTGAAATGCATTCTACAAAGCAAATTGAATTAAATGAAATTCAAACACATTCAAACAAAGCTATTTGAATCAAATGACAGTAAAATACATTCTACAAAGCTAATTGAATCAATTGAAAGTCAAACACATTCAAACAAAGCTATTTGAATCAAATGAAAGTCAAATACATTCTACAAAGCTAATTGAATCAAATGAAAGTTAAACACATTCAAACAAAGCTAATTGAATCAAATGAAAGTCAAACACATTCAAACCAAGCTATTTTAATTAAATGAATGTCAAATACATTCTACAAAGCTAATTGAATCAAATGAAAGTCAAACACATTTAAACAAAGCTATTTTAATTAAATGAATGTCAAATACATTCTACAAAGCTAATTGAATCAAATGAAAGTCAAACACATTCAAAAAAAGCTATTTGAAGAAAATGAAAGTCAAATACATTCTACAAAGCAAATTGAAACAGATGAAAGTCAAACACAGTCAAACAAAGTTATTTGACTCAAATGAATGTCAAATACATTCTACAAAGCTAATTGAATCAAATGAAAGTCAAACACATTCAAACAAAGCTATTTGAATCAAATGAAAGTCAAACACATTCAAACAAAGATTTTGAATCTAATGAAAGTCAAATACATTCAACAAAGCTAATTGAATCAAATGAAAGTCAAACACATTCAAATAAAGCTAATTGAATCAAATGAAAGTCAAATACATTCTACAAAGCTAATTGAATCAAATGAAAGTCAAACACATTCGAACAAAGCAATTTGAATCAAAGGAGAGTCAAATAAATTCAAACAAAGCTAAATAAATCAAATAAAAGTAAAATACATTCTATAAAGCTAATTGAATCAAATGAAAGTCAAACACATTCAAACAAAGCCTTTTAAATCAAATGAAAGTCAAACACATTCAAAAAAAGCTTTTTAATTTTAATGAAAGTCAAACACATTCAAACAAAGCTATATAAATCAAATGAAAGTGAAATGCATTCTACAAAGCAAATTGGTCTAAATGAAATTCAAACACATTCAAACAAAGCTATTTGAATCAAATGACAGTCAAACACATTCTACAAAGCTAATTGAATCAATTGAAAGTCAAACACATTCAAACAAAGCTATTTGAATCAAATGAAAGTCAAATACATTCTACAAAGCTAATTGAATCAAATGAAAGTCAAACACATTCTACAAAGCTAATTGAATCAAATGAAAGTCAAACACATTCAAACAAAGCCTTTTAAATCAAATGAAAGTCAAACACATTCAAAAAAAGCTTTTTAATTTTAATGAAAGTCAAACACATTCAAACAAAGCTATATAAATCAAATGAAAGTGAAATGCATTCTACAAAGCAAATTGGTCTAAATGAAATTCAAACACATTCAAACAAAGCTATTTGAATCAAATGACAGTCAAACACATTCTACAAAGCTAATTGAATCAATTGAAAGTCAAACACATTCAAACAAAGCTATTTGAATCAAATGAAAGTCAAATACATTCTACAAAGCTAATTGAATCAACTGAATGTCAAACACATTTAAACAAAGCTAATTGAATCAAATGAAAGTCAAACACATTCAAACAAAGCTAATTTGATTAAATGAATGTCAAATACATTCTACAAAGCTAATTGAATCAAATGAAAGTCAAACACATTCGAACAAAGCTATTTGAAGAAAATGAAAGTCAAATACATTCTACAAAGCAAATTGAAACAAATGAAAGTCAAACACAGTCAAACAAAGTGATTTGACTCAAATGAAAGTCAAATACATTCTACAAAGCTAATTGAATCAAATGAAAGTCAAACACATTCAAACAAAGCTATTTGAATCAAATGAAAGTCAAACACATTCAAACAAAGCTATTTGAAGAAAATGAAAGTCAAATACATTCTACAAAGCAAATTGAATCAAATGAAAGTCAAACACATTCTACAAAGCTGTTTGAATCAAATGAGAGTCAAATAAAGTCAATCAAAGCTAATTAAAATAAAATAAAAGTAAAATACATTCTACAAAGCTAATTGAATCAAATGAAAGTCAAACACATTCAAACAAAGTCTTTTAAATCAAATGAAAGTCAAACACATTAAAAAAAAAAGCTATGTAAATCAAATGAAAGTGAAATGCATTCTACAAAGCAAATTGAATTAAATGAAATTCAAACACATTCAAACAAAGCTATTTGAATCAAATGACAGTAAAATACATTCTACAAAGATAATTGAATCAATTGAAAGTCAAACACATTCAAACAAAGCTATTTGAATCAAATGAAAGTCAAATACATTCTACAAAGCTAATTGAATCAAATGAAAGTCAAACACATTTAAACAAAGCTAATTGAATCAAATGAAAGTCAAACACATTCAAACAAAGCTAATTTGATTAAATGAATGTCAAATACATTCTACAAAGCTAATTGAATCAAATGAAAGTCAAACACATTCGAACAAAGCTATTTGAAGAAAATGAAAGTCAAATACATTCTACAAAGCAAATTGAAACAAATGAAAGTCAAACACAGTCAAACAAAGTTATTTGACTCAAATGAAAGTCAAATACATTCTACAAAGCTAATTGAATCAAATGAAAGTCAAACACATTCAAACAAAGCTATTTGAATCAAATGAAAGTCAAACACATTCAAACAAAGATTTTGAATCAAATGAAAGTCAAATACATTCAACAAAGCTAATTCAATCAAATGAAAGTCAAACACAATAAAAAAAAGCTATTTGAATCAAATGAAAGTCAAATACATTCTACAAAGCTAATTGAATCAAATGAAAGTCAAACACATTCAAACAAAGCTATTTGAATCAAAGGAGAGTCAAATAAATTCAAACAAAGCTAATTAAATCAAATAAAAGTAAAATACATTCTACAAAGCTAATTGAATCAAATGAAAGTCAAACACATTCAAACAAAGCCTTTTAAATCAAATGAAAGTCAAACACATTCAAACAAAGCCTTTTAAATCAAATGAAAGTCAAACACATTCAAAAAAAACTTTTTAATTTAAATGAAAGTCAAACACATTCAAACAAAGCTACATAAATCAAATGAAAGTGAAATGCATTCTACAATGCAAATTGAATTAAATGAAATTCAAACACATTCAAACAAAGCTATTTGAATCAAATGACAGTAAAATACATTCTACAAAGCTAATTGAATCAATTGAAAGTCAAACACATTCAAACAAAGCTATTTGAATCAAATGAAAGTCAAATACATTCTACAAAGCTAATTGAATCAACTAAATGTCAAACACATTCAAACAAAGCTAATTGAATCAAATGAAAGTCAAACGTATTCAAACAAAGCTATTTTAATTAAATGAATGTCAAATACATTCTACAAAGCTAATTGAATCAAATGAAAGTCAAACACATTCAAACAAAGCTATTTGAAGAAAATGAAAGTCAAATACATTCTACAAAGCAAATTGAAACAAATGAATGTCAAACACAGTCAAACAAAGTTATTTGACTCAAATGAAAGTCAAATACATTCTACAAAGCTAATTGAATCAAATGAAAGTCAAACACATTCAAACAAAGCTATTTGAATCAAATGAAAATCAAACACATTCAAACAAAGATTTTGAATCAAATGAAAGTCAAATACATTCTACAAAGCTAATTGAATCAAATAAAAGTCAAACACATTCAAATAAAGCTATTTGAATCAAATGAAAGTCAAATACATTCTACAAAGCTAATTGAATCAAATGAAAGTCAAACACATTCAAACAAAGCTATTTGAATCAAAGGAGAGTCAAATAAATTCAAACAAAGCTAATTAAATCAAATAAAAGTAAAATACATTCTACAAAGCTAATTGAATCAAATGAAAGTCAAACACATTCAAACAAAGCCTTTTAAATCAAATGAATGTCAAACACATTCAAAACAAGCTTTTTAATTTAAATGAAAGTGAAACACATTCAAACAAAGCTATATAAATCAAATGAAAGTGAAATGCATTCTACAAAGCAAATTGATCTAAATGAAATTCAAACACATTCAAACAAAGCTATTTGAATCAAATGACAGTCAAACACATTCTACAAAGCTAATTGAATCAATTGAAAGTCAAACACATTTAAACAAAGCTATTTGAATCAAATGAAAGTCAAATACATTCAAACAAAGCTATTTTAATTAAATGAATGTCAAATACATTCTACAAAGCGAATTGAATCAAATGAAAGTCAAACACATTCAAACAAAGCTATTTGAAGAAAATGAAAGTCAAATACATTCTACAAAGCAAATTGAATCAAATGAAAGTCAAACACAGTCAAACAAAGTTATTTGATTCAAATGAAAGTAAAATACATTCTACAAAGCTAATTGAATCAAATGAAAGTCAAACACATTCAAACAAAGCTGTTTGAATCAAATGAGAGTCAAATATATTCAATCAAAGCTAATTAAATAAAATAAAAATAAAATACATTCTACAAAGCTAATTGAATCAAATGAAAGTCAAACACATTCAAACAAAGTCTTTTAAATCAAATGAAAGTCAAACACATTCAAAAAAAAGCTTTTTAATTTAAATGAAAGTCAAACACATTCAAACAAAGCTATATAAATCAAATGAAAGTGAAATGCATTCTACAAAGAAAATTGAATTAAATGTAATTCAAACACATTCAAACAAAGCTATTTGAATCAAATGACAGTAAAATACATTCTACAAAGCTAATTGAATCAATTGAAAGTCAAACATATTCAAACAAAGCTATTTGAATCAAATGTAAGTCAAATTCATTCTACAAAGCTAATTGAATCAAATGAAAGTCAAACACATTCAAACAAAGCTAATTGAATCAAATGAAAGTCAAACACATTCAAACAAAGATTTTGAATCAAATGAAAGTCAAATACATTCAACAAAGCTAATTCAATCAAATGAAAGTCAAACACAATAAAAAAAAAGCTATTTGAATCAAATGAAAGTCAAATACATTCTACAAAGCTAATTGAATCAAATGAAAGTCAAATACATTCAAACAAAGCTATTTGAATCAAAGGAGAGTCAAATAAATTCAAACAAAGCTAATTAAATCAAATAAAAGTAAAATACATTCTACAAAGCTAATTGAATCAAATGAAAGTCAAACACATTCAAACAAAGCCTTTTAAATCAAATGAAAGTCAAACACATTCAAAAAAAACTTTCTAATTTAAATGAAAGTCAAACACATTCAAACAAAGCTACATAAATCAAATGAAAGTGAAATGCATTCTACAATGCAAATTGAATTAAATGAAATTCAAACACATTCAAACAAAGCTATTTGAATCAAATGACAGTTAAATACATTCTACAAAGCTAATTGAATCAATTGAAAGTCAAACACATTCGAACAAAGCTATTTGAATCAAATGAAAGTCAAATACATTCTACAAAGCTAATTGAATCAACTAAATGTCAAACACATTCAAACAAAGCTAATTGAATCAAATGAAAGTCAAACGTATTCAAACAAAGCTATTTTAATTAAATGAATGTCAAATACATTCTACAAAGCTAATTGAATCAAATGAAAGTCAAACACATTCAAACAAAGCTATTTGAAGAAAATGAAAGTCAAATACATTCTACAAAGCAAATTGAAACAAATGAATGTCAAACACAGTCAAACAAAGCTATTTGACTCAAATGAAAGTCAAATACATTCTACAAATCTAATTGAATCAAATGAAAGTCAAACACATTCAAACAAAGCTATTTGAATCAAATGAAAATCAAACACATTCAAACAAAGATTTTGAATCAAATGAAAGTCAAATACATTCTACAAAGCTAATTGAATCAAATAAAAGTCAAACACATTCAAATAAAGCTATTTGAATCAAATGAAAGTCAAATACATTCTACAAAGCTAATTGAATCAAATGAAAGTCAAACACATTCAAACAAAGCTATTTGAATCAAAGGAGAGTCAAATACATTCTACAAAGCTAATTGAATCAAATTAAAAGTCAAACACATTTAAACAAAGCTAATTGAATCAAATGAGAGTCAAATGCATTCACACAAAGCTAATTTGATGTGGATTTAAACCCCTTAACTTAATAAAGAATCTAAAATCACACAAGTAACACAAGCCCTTCGAATTTCCTAAGAAAATCGAACAACTTAAGAATAACGAACCGGATATGACTTTGAAAACGACCACTCCTGGAACGAATTCAACGCCTCTCAAATTACCTAGACCACTCCTGGAACTAAGTACTTTGATGAACAAAACTTAGACTACTCCTAGAACTAAGAATTGAACGTTCTAATTATCAAAACAACTCCTTGAATTGAAAACTAGCAAAAGAATTTGTAAGCAATTAAGCAAAACAAACAATAAACTTGTATTGAATTTTCTGGTTTTGGTTGTGTATACAAAGCCACGAAAAATCCCTTATTTATAGACTAAACTAACTATTCCTAAGTCTATTCGAACTAGGAAAAAAAACCCTAGCCTTGATCCCCAAGTATCCTAGATAGAATAGGAAAACCAATTCTAATGGAACTAGGAAACTAGTAACAAGACTAGTTCTAATTAACCTAAAACTTCTTAAAACAATTCCTAATTGACTTAGAAATTATTTTAAAATAAAATAACAGAAATTAAGAAGATTCCTAATTGCTTAAACCAAGAAAAACCCTTTCAAGTGAAAGGTAAAAACTTGCAAGCAAAAACTCTAGAAAAAACTAAGTTAGGAAAATCTTTCTTTTCGTACTGCCGCCGAACCACCACCTCACGCGCTGCCATCATCGACACGCGCCCCACCGCCGTGTAGCTGGACTCAGGCCGGAGCTAGGGAGCCGGCGCGTGGCACCCAGATCGGCGCGTCGCCGCCGCTGCCGTCGTCGGAACCCAACTGGACCTTGACTTCTTCTTCAATGGCTGCGCATGTTAACCATTCTTGATTCTTTACTCCAAGCTCAAACCCTATTGGCCTTAAAACCAATATGATTGGCTCTTCAAAAGAATTTCCCTCTTGATCCACATCATTCTCCCCCTCTTCAAAAGAATTTGTCCTCAAATTCGCATCATCCATGTAAGGAGAACAATTCCATGAAACCATCCAAATTCGACGAATACAAGCCAAAAGAACTATTACCTCAACGCTAGCAATTTTAAGCAATGTAACAACATCACCACGAGCAAGGCAATATTTTAGAAACAACCAATTCTCAATTTGGTCCTTGGTCTTCGAAGTTGACCATAAGAACACTTTAGGCTTCATGATATTTTTCTCATGTATGACTAACAATTTCTTCTCTTTATGCATGCCTAATGAATCCACCACTTCTAAAGAAACCATTAAATTATTATCTTGATTCACGAATGGCTCCTCAATAGTATCAAAAACCTTTTCCGACACCACCATTGGTAGATCATTATGAATAATCTGATCTTGAACAACGTCACACACAATTGGAACATCAATTGTTTCACTCACCTTTTCTTCGAGCTCTTTAGCACCTACATGTTCCTCTTCCTTATCCTTTTGACAATCTTCCTCCATCTCTTTAACTTTAACGCGGCATGGAATAATAGTTAAAGGAATAAGTTTGAACCTCTTGTTTCCCACCTTGACCGAATATGTGTTGGCCACACCATCATGTTTAACATGTCGATCAAATTGCCATGGTCTTCCTAAAAGAACGTGACAAGCACTCATAGGAATCACATCGCACCATAATTCTTCCTTGTAATTGCCAATGGAGAAATTCACCAAAGCTTGTTGTTCTACATGAAAACCCATAGAATTATCTAGCCAACCCAACGTATATGGTTTTTCATGATCTCTTGTAGGAAGTTGGAGTTTAGTAACCATCTCTGTAGACGCTACATTGGTACACGAACCACTATCAATGATCACCCTACAAGTTCTATCAACAACTTTGCATCGAGTATGAAACAAACTATCTTGTTGACCTTGAAAAATAATTTCTTCATGTAAATTCAGTCGCTCCATAAGCATATGTTTGTTACCAAAGCCAAAATCTACGTTATCATCTTCATGTTTTTTCTTCTTTTTATGACCTTGAAGTAACTTTGCAAATTCATCCATAGATTTTCGGATCCCTTCCTCCATAATTATGTGAAAAAAACAGAAATAAAAGAACCCTTATCCACACAGGTATATCCCACAAAAATCGCAACACAACTTGGAACAAAATCGCACACAACGAGCAATAAGTATTAAATCGGACCAAAACTGACATAGTTGCGGAAAACAGTCCAGTTTAATAGCAAACGAACTCGAAAAATTCCGAAATTTCACAGGCAGAAATTAGACAAAATTTCACCCAAAATCAAAAAAAGAATCACCTGAAAAGACCTTGTAACGAAGGAGAACGAGCCTTCTGAAGTTGACAGAAAAACTGGTTATCCGAGAACAAGTGCGATTTGATGAACGAATTGTTGAACGATCAAAACCCCTGAAATCTGATACCAATTTGATGTGGTATCACACAAGCTCTGATACCAATTTGATGTGGATTTAAACCCCTTAACTTAATAAAGAATCTAAAATCACACAAGTAACACAAGCCCTTCGAATTTCCTAAGAAAATCGAACAACTTAAGAATAACGAACCGGATATGACTTTGAAAACGACCACTCCTGGAACGAATTCAACGCCTCTCAAATTACCTAGACCACTCCTGGAACTAAGTACTTTGATGAACAAAACTTAGACTACTCCTAGAACTAAGAATTGAACGTTCTAATTATCAAAACAACTCCTTGAATTGAAAACTAGCAAAAGAATTTGTAAGCAATTAAGCAAAACAAACAATAAACTTGTATTGAATTTTCTGGTTTTGGTTGTGTATACAAAGCCACGAAAAATCCCTTATTTATAGACTAAACTAACTATTCCTAAGTCTATTCGAACTAGGAAAAAAAACCCTAGCCTTGATCCCCAAGTATCCTAGATAGAATAGGAAAACCAATTCTAATGGAACTAGGAAACTAGTAACAAGACTAGTTCTAATTAACCTAAAACTTCTTAAAACAATTCCTAATTGACTTAGAAATTATTTTAAAATAAAATAACAGAAATTAAGAAGATTCCTAATTGCTTAAACCAAGAAAAACCCTTTCAAGTGAAAGGTAAAAACTTGCAAGCAAAAACTCTAGAAAAAACTAAGTTAGGAAAATCTTTCTTTTCGTACTGCCGCCGAACCACCACCTCACGCGCTGCCATCATCGACACGCGCCCCACCGCCGTGTAGCTGGACTCAGGCCGGAGCTAGGGAGCCGGCGCGTGGCACCCAGATCGGCGCGTCGCCGCCGCTGCCGTCGTCGGAACCCAACTGGACCTTGACTTCTTCTTCAATGGCTGCGCATGTTAACCATTCTTGATTCTTTACTCCAAGCTCAAACCCTATTGGCCTTAAAACCAATATGATTGGCTCTTCAAAAGAATTTCCCTCTTGATCCACATCATAATTAAATCAAATAAAAGTAAAATACATTCTACAAAGCTAATTGAATCAAATTAAAAGTCAAACACATTTAAACAAAGCTAATTGAATCAAATGAGAGTCAAATGCATTCACACAAAGCTAATTAAATCAAATAAAAGTAAAATACATTCTACAAAGCTAATTGAATCAAATGAAAGTCAAACACATTCAAACAAAGCCTTTTAAATCAAATGAATGTCAAACACATTCAAAACAAGCTTTTTAATTTAAATGAAAGTGAAACACATTCAAACAAAGCTATATAAATCAAATGAAAGTGAAATGCATTCTACAAAGCAAATTGATCTAAATGAAATTCAAACACATTCAAACAAAGCTATTTGAATCAAATGACAGTCAAACACATTATACAAAGCTAATTGAATCAATTGAAAGTCAAACACATTTAAACAAAGCTATTTGAATCAAATGAAAGTCAAATACATTCAAACAAAGCTATTTTAATTAAATGAATGTCAAATACATTCTACAAAGCGAATTGAATCAAATGAAAGTCAAACACATTCAAACAAAGCTATTTGAAGAAAATGAAAGTCAAATACATTCTACAAAGCAAATTGAATCAAATGAAAATCAAACACATTCAAACAAAGTTATTTGATTCAAATGAAAGTAAAATACATTCTACAAAGCTAATTGAATCAAATGAAAGTCAAACACATTCAAACAAAGCTGTTTGAATCAAATGAGAGTCAAATATATTCAATCAAAGCTAATTAAATAAAATAAAAATAAAATACATTCTACAAAGCTAATTGAATCAAATGAAAGACAAACACATTCAAACAAAGTCTTTTAAATCAAATGAAAGTCAAACACATTCAAAAAAAGCTTTTTAATTTAAATGAAAGTCAAACACATTCAAACAAAGCTATATAAATCAAATGAAAGTGAAATGCATTCTACAAAGCAAATCGAATTAAATGAAATTCAAACACATTCAAGCAAAGCTATTTGAATCAAATGACAGTAAAATACATTCTACAAAGCTAATTAAATCAACTGAAAGTCAAACACATTCAAACAAAGCTATTTGAATCAAATGAAAGTCAAATACATTCTACAAAGCTAATTGAATCAAATGAAAGTCAAACACATTCAAACAAAGCTAATTGAATCAAATGAAAGTCAAACACATTCAAACAAAGCTATTTTAATTAAATGAATGTCAAATACATTCTACAACGCTAATTTAATAAAATGAGAGTGAAACACATTCAAACAAAGCTATTTGAAGAAAATGAAAGTCAAATACATTCTACAAAGCAAATTGAATCAAATGAAAGTCAAACACAATCAAACAAAGTTATTTGATTCAAATGAAAGTCAAATACATTCTACAAAGCTAATTGAATCAAATGAAAGTCAAACACATTCAAACAAAGCTAATTAAATCAAATAAAAGTCAAATACATTCTACAAAGCTAATTGAATCAAATGAAAGTCAAACACAATCAAACAAAGCTGTTTGAATCAAATGAGAGTCAAATAAATTCAAACAAAGCTAATTAAATAAAATAAAAGTAAAATACATTCTACAAAGCTAATTGAATCAAATGAAAGTCAAACACATTCAAACAAAGTCTTTTAAATCAAACGAAAGTCAAACACATTCAAAAAAGCTTTTTAATTTAAATGAAAGTCAAACACATTCAAACAAACCTATATAAATCAAATGAAAGTGAAATGCATTCTACAAAGCAAATCGAATTAAATGAAATTCAAACACATTCAAACAAAGCTATTTGAATCAAATGACAGTAAAATACATTCTACAAAGCTAATTGAATCAACTGAAAGTCAAACACATTCAAACAAAGCTATTTGAATCAAATGAAAGTCAAATACATTCTACAAAGCTAATTGAATCAAATGAAAGTCAAACACATTCAAACAAAGCTAATTGAATCAAATGAAAGTCAAACACATTCAAACAAAGCTATTTTAATTAAATGAATGTCAAATACATTCTACAACGCTAATTTAATCAAATGAGAGTGAAACACATTCAAACAAAGCTATTTGAATCAAATGAAAGTTAAATACATTCTACAAAGCTAATTGAATCAAATGAAAGTGAAACACATTCAAACAAAGCTATTTGAATCAAATGAGAGTCAAATACATTCAAACAAAGCTAATTAAATCAAATAAAAGTAAAATACATTCTACAAAGCTAATTGAATCAAATGAAAGTCAAACACATTCAAACAAAGCCTTTTAAATCAAATGAAAGTCAAACACATTCAAAAAAAACTTTTTAATTTAAATGAAAGTCAAACACATTCAAACAAAGCTATATAAATCAAATGAAAGTGAAATGCATTCTACAAAGCAAATTGATCTAAATGAAATTCAAACACATTCAAACAAAGCTATTTGAATCAAATGACAGTCAAACACATTCTACAAAGCTAATTGAATCTATTGAAAGTCAAACACATTCAAACAAAGCTATTTGAATCAAATGAAAGTCAAATACATTCTACAAAGCTAATTGAATCAAATGAAAGTCAAACACATTCAAACAAAGCTAATTGAATCAAATTAAAGTCAAACACATTCAAACAAAGCTATTTTAATTAAATGAATGTCAAATACATTCTACAAAGCTAATTGAATCAAATAAAAGTCAAACACATTCAAACAAAGCTATTTGAAGAAAACAAAAGTCAAATACATTCTACAAAGCAAATTGAATCAAATGAAAGTCAAACACAGTCAAACAAAGTTATTTGATTCAAATGAAAGTCAAATACATGTACAAAGCTAATTGAATCAAATGAATGTCAAACACATTCAAACAAAGCTAATTAAATCAAATAAAAGTCAAATACATTCTACAAAGCTAATTGAATCATATAAAAGTCAAACACATTCAAACAAAGCTAATTGAATCAAATGGAGGTCAAATACATTCTACAAAGCTAATTGAATTAAATTAAAGTCGAACACATTCAAAATAAGCTAATTGAATTTAATGAAAGTCAAACACATTCAAACAAAGATTTCGAATCAAGTGAAAGTCAAATACATTCTACAAAGCTAATTGAATCAAATGAAAGTCAAACACATTCAAACAAAGCTATTTGAAGAAAATGAAAGTCAAATACATTCTACAATGCAAATTGAAACAAATGAAAGTCAAACACAGTCAAACAAAGTTATTTGACTCAAATGAAAGTCAAATACATTCTACAAAGCTAATTGAATCAAATGAAAGTCAAACACATTCAAATAAAGCTATTTGAATCAAATGAAAGTCAAATACGTTCTACAAAGCTAATTGTATCAAATGAAAGTCAAATACATTCTACTAAGCTAATTGAATCAAATGAAAGTCAAATAAATTCAAACAAAGCTATTTGAATCAAATGAAAGTCAAACACATTGAAACAAAGCTATTTGAATAAAATGAAAGTGAAATGCATTCTACAAAGCTAATTGAATCAAATGAAAGTGAAACACATTCAAACAAAGCTATTTGAATCAAATGAGAGTCAAATACATTCAAACAAAGCTATTTTAATTAAATGAATGTCAAATACATTCTACAAAGCTAATTGAATCAAATGAAAGTCAAACACATTCAAACAAAGCTAGTTGAAGAAAATGAAAGTCAAATACATTCTACCAAGCAAATTGAAACAAATGAAAGTCAAACACAGTCAAACAAAGTTATTTGACTCAAATGAAAGTCAAATACATTCTACAAAGCTAATTGAATCAAATGAAAGTCAAACACATTCAAACAAAGCTATTTGAATCAAATGAAAGTCAAACACATTCAAACAAAGATTTTGAATCAAATGAAAGTCAAATACATTCTACAAAGCTAATTGAATCAAATAAAAGTCAAACACATTCAAATAAAGCTATTTGAATCAAATGAAAGTCAAATACATTCTACAAAGCTAATTGAATCAAATGAATGTCAAACACATTCAAACAAAGCTATTTGAATCAAAGGAGAGTCAAATAAATTCAAACAAAGCTAATTAAATCAAATAAAAGTAAAATACATTCTACAAAGCTAATTGAATCAAATGAAAGTCAAACACATTCAAACAAAGCCTTTTAAATCAAATGAATGTCAAACACATTCAAAAAAAGCTTTTTAATTTAAATGAAAGTCAAACACATTCAAACAAAGCTATATAAATCAAATGAAAGTGAAATGCATTCTACAAAGCAAATTGATCTAAATGAAATTCAAACACATTCAAACAAAGCTATTTGAATCAAATGACAGTCAAACACATTCTACAAAGCTAATTGAATCAATTGAAAGTCAAACACATTCAAACAAAGCTATTTGAATCAAATGAAAGTCAAATACATTCAAACAAAGCTATTTTAATTAAATGAATGTCAAATACATTCTACAAAGCGAATTGAATCAAATGAAAGTCAAACACATTCAAATAAAGCTATTTGAAGAAAATGAAAGTCAAATACATTCTACAAAGCAAATTGAATCAAATGAAAGTCAAACACAGTCAAACAAAGTTATTTGATTCAAATGAAAGTAAAATACATTCTACAAAGCTAATTGAATCAAATGAAAGTCAAACACATTCAAACAAAGCTGTTTGAATCAAATGAGAGTCAAATATATTCAATCAAAGCTAATTAAATAAAATAAAAATAAAATACATTCTACAAAGCTAATTGAATCAAATGAAAGTCAAACACATTCAAACAAAGTCTTTTAAATCAAATGAAAGTCAAACACATTCAAAAAAAGCTTTTTAATTTAAATGAAAGTCAAACACATTCAAACAAAGCTATATAAATCAAATGAAAGTGAAATGCATTCTACAAAGAAAATTGAATTAAATGAAATTCAAACACATTCAAACAAAGCTATTTGAATCAAATGACAGTAAAATACATTCTACAAAGCTAATTGAATCAATTGAAAGTCAAACACATTCAAACAAAGCTATTTGAATCAAATGAAAGTCAAATTCATTCTACAAAGCTAATTGAATCAAATGAAAGTCAAACACATTCAAACAAAGCTAATTGAATTAAATGAAAGTCAAACATGTTCAAACAAAGCTATTTTTATTAAATTAATGTCAAATACATTCTACAAAGCTAATTGAATCAAATGAAAGTCAAACACATTCAAACAAAGCTATTTGAAGAAAATGAAAGTCAAATACATTCTACAAAGCAAATTGAATCAAATGAAAGTCAAACACAATCAAACAAAGTTATTTGATTCAAATGAAAGTCAAATACATTCTACAAAGCTAATTGAATCAAATGAAAGTCAAACACATTCAAACAAAGCTAATTAAATCAAATAAAAGTCAAATACATTCTACAAAGCTAATTGAATCAAATGAAAGTCAAACACATTCAAACAAAGCTGTTTGAATCAAATGAGAGTCAAATAAATTCAAACAAATCTAATTAAATAAAATAAAAGTAAAATACATTCTACAAAGCTAATTGAATCAAATGAAAGTCAAACACATTCAAACAAAGTCTTTTAAATCAAATGAAAGTCAAACACATTCAAAAAAAGCTTTGTAATTTAAATGAAAGTCAAACACATTCAAACAAACCTATATAAATCAAATGAAAGTGAAATGCATTCTACAAAGCAAATCGAATTAAATGAAATTCAAACACATTCAAACTAAGCTATTTGAATCAAATGACAGTAAAATACATTATACAAAGCTAATTGAATCAACTGAAAGTCAAACACATTCAAACAAAGCTATTTGAATCAAATGAAAGTCAAATACATTCTACAAAGCTAATTGAATCAAATGAAAGTCAAACACATTCAAACAAAGCTAATTGAATCAAATGAAAGTCAAACACATTCAAACAAAGCTATTTTAATTAAATTAATGTCAAATACATTCTACAACGGTAATTTAATCAAATGAAAGTGAAACACATTCAAACAAATCTATTTGAAGAAAATGAAAGTCAAATACATTCTACAAAGCAAATTGAAACAAATGAAAGTCAAACACAGTCAAACAAAGTTATTTGACTCAAATGAAAGTCAAATACATTCAATAAAGCTAATTGAATCAAGTGAAAGTCAAACACATTCAAACAAAGCTATTTGAATCAAATGAAAGTCAAACACATTCAAACAAAGATTTTGAATCAAATGAAAGTGAAATACATTCTACAAAGCTAATTGAATCAAATGAAAGTCAAACACATTCAAATAAAGCTATTTGAATCAAATGAAAGTTAAATACATTCTACAAAGCTAATTGAATCAAATGAAAGTGAAACACATTCAAACAAAGCTATTTGAATCAAATGAGAGTCAAATACATTCAAACAAAGCTAATTAAATCAAATAAAAGTAAAATACATTCTACAAAGCTAATTGAATCAAATGAAAGTCAAACACATTCAAACAAAGCCTTTTAAATCAAATGAAAGTCAAACACATTCAAAAAAAGCTTTTTAATTTAAATGAAAGTCAAACACATTCAAACAAAGCTATATAAATCAAATGAAAGTGAAATGCATTCTACAAAGCAAATTGATCTAAATGAAATTCAAACACATTCAAACAAAGCTATTTGAATCAAATGACAGTCAAACACATTCTACAAAGCTAATTGAATCTATTGAAAGTCAAACACATTCAAACAAAGCTATTTGAATCAAATGAAAGTCAAATACATTCTACAAAGCTAATTGAATCAAATGAAAGTCAAACACATTCAAACAAAGCTAATTGAATCAAATGAAAGTCAAACACATTCAAACAAAGCTATTTTAATTAAATGAATGTCAAATACATTCTATAAAGCTAATTGAATCAAATAAAAGTCAAACACATTCAAACAAAGCTATTTGAAGAAAACGAAAGTCAAATACATTCTACAAAGCAAATTGAATCAAATGAAAGTCAAACACAGTCAAACAAAGTTATTTGATTCAAATGAAAGTCAAATTCATGTACAAAGCTAATTGAATCAAATAAATGTCAAACACATTCAAACAAAGCTAATTAAATCAAATAAAAGTCAAATACATTCTACAAAGCTAATTGAATCATATAAAAGTCAAACACATTCAAACAAAGCTAATTGAATCAAATGGAAGTCAAATACATTCTACAAAGCTAATTGAATTAAATTAAAGTCGAACACATTCAAAATAAGCTAATTGAATTTAATGAAAGTCAAACACATTCAAACAAAGCTTTCGAATCAAGTGAAAGTCAAATACATTCTACAAAGCTAATTGAATCAAATGAAAGTCAAACACATTCAAACAAAGCTATTTGAAGAAAATGAAAGTCAAATACATTCTACAATGCAAATTGAAACAAATGAAAGTCAAACACAGTCAAACAAAGTTATTTGACTCAAATGAAAGTCAAATACATTCTACAAAGCTAATTGAATCAAATGAAAGTCAAACACATTCAAATAAAGCTATTTGAATCAAATGAAAGTCAAATACGTTCTACAAAGCTAATTGTATCAAATGAAAGTCAAATACATTCTACTAAGCTAATTGAATCAAATGAAAGTCAAATAAATTCAAACAAAGCTATTTGAATCAAATGAAAGTCAAACACATTGAAACAAAGCTATTTGAATAAAATGAAAGTGAAATGCATTCTACAAAGCTAATTGAATCAAATGAAAGTGAAACACATTCAAACAAAGCTATTTGAATCAAATGAGAGTCAAATACATTCAAATAAAGCTATTTTAATTAAATGAATGTCAAATACATTGTACAAAGCTAATTGAATCAAATGAAAGTCAAACACATTCAAACAAAGCTATTTGAAGAAAATGAAAGTCAAATACATTCTACCAAGCAAATTGAAACAAATGAAAGTCAAACACAGTCAAACAAAGTTATTTGAATCAAATGAAAGTCAAACACATTCAAACAAAGATTTTGAATCAAATGAAAGTCAAATACATTCTACAAAGCTAATTGAATCAAATAAAAGTCAAACACATTCAAATAAAGCTATTTGAATCAAATGAAAGTCAAATACATTCTACAAAGCTAATTGAATCAAATGAAAGTCAAACACATTCAAACAAAGCTATTTGAATCAAAGGAGAGTCAAATAAATTCAAACAAAGCTAATTAAATCAAATAAAAGTAAAATACATTCTACAAAGCTAATTGAATCAAATGAAAGTCAAACACATTCAAACAAAGCCTTTTAAATCAAATGAATGTCAAACACATTCAAAAAAAGCTTTTTAATTTAAATGAAAGTCAAACACATTCAAACAAAGCTATATAAATCAAATGAAAGTGAAATGCATTCTACAAAGCAAATTGATCTAAATGAAATTCAAACACATTCAAACAAAGCTATTTGAATCAAATGACAGTCAAACACATTCTACAAAGCTAATTGAATCAATTGAAAGTCAAACACATTCAAACAAAGCTATTTGAATCAAATGAAAGTCAAATACATTCAAACAAAGCTATTTTAATTAAATGAATGTCAAATACATTCTACAAAGCGAATTGAATCAAATGAAAGTCAAACACATTCAAACAAAGCTATTTGAAGAAAATGAAAGTCAAATACATTCTACAAAGCAAATTGAATCAAATGAAAGTCAAACACAGTCAAACAAAGTTATTTGATTCAAATGAAAGTAAAATACATTCTACAAAGCTAATTGAATCAAATGAAAGTCAAACACATTCAAACAAAGCTGTTTGAATCAAATGAGAGTCAAATATATTCAATCAAAGCTAATTAAATAAAATAAAAATAAAATACATTCTACAAAGCTAATTGAATCAAATGAAAGTCAAACACATTCAAACAAAGTCTTTTAAATCAAATGAAAGTCAAACACATTCAAAAAAAGCTTTTTAATTTAAATGAAAGTCAAACACATTCAAACAAAGCTATATAAATCAAATGAAAGTGAAATGCATTCTACAAAGAAAATTGAATTAAATGAAATTCAAACACATTCAAACAAAGCTATTTGAATCAAATGACAGTAAAATACATTCTACAAAGCTAATTGAATCAATTGAAAGTCAAACACATTCAAACAAAGCTATTTGAATCAAATGAAAGTCAAATTCATTCTACAAAGCTAATTGAATCAAATGAAAGTCAAACACATTCAAACAAAGCTAATTGAATTAAATGAAAGTCAAACATGTTCAAACAAAGCTATTTTTATTAAATTAATGTCAAATACATTCTACAAAGCTAATTGAATCAAATGAAAGTCAAACACATTCAAACAAAGCTATTTGAAGAAAATGAAAGTCAAATACATTCTACAAAGCAAATTGAATCAAATGAAAGTCAAACACAATCAAACAAAGTTATTTGATTCAAATGAAAGTCAAATACATTCTACAAAGCTAATTGAATCAAATGAAAGTCAAACACATTCAAACAAAGCTAATTAAATCAAATAAAAGTCAAATACATTCTACAAAGCTAATTGAATCAAATGAAAGTCAAACACATTCAAACAAAGCTGTTTGAATCAAATGAGAGTCAAATAAATTCAAACAAATCTAATTAAATAAAATAAAAGTAAAATACATTCTACAAAGCTAATTGAATCAAATGAAAGTCAAACACATTCAAACAAAGTCTTTTAAATCAAATGAAAGTCAAACACATTCAAAAAAAGCTTTTTAATTTAAATGAAAGTCAAACACATTCAAACAAACCTATATAAATCAAATGAAAGTGAAATGCATTCTACAAAGCAAATCGAATTAAATGAAATTCAAACACATTCAAACAAAGCTATTTGAATCAAATGACAGTAAAATACATTCTACAAAGCTAATTGAATCAACTGAAAGTCAAACACATTCAAACAAAGCTATTTGAATCAAATGAAAGTCAAATACATTCTACAAAGCTAATTGAATCAAATGAAAGTCAAACACATTCAAACAAAGCTAATTGAATCAAATGAAAGTCAAACACATTCAAACAAAGCTATTTTAATTAAATGAATGTCAAATACATTCTACAACGCTAATTTAATCAAATTAAAGTGAAACACATTCAAACAAAGCTATTTGAAGAAAATGAAAGTCAAATACATTCTACAAAGCAAATTGAAACAAATGAAAGTCAAACACAGTCAAACAAAGTTATTTGACTCAAATGAAAGTCAAATACATTCAATAAAGCTAATTGAATCAAGTGAAAGTCAAACACATTCAAACAAAGCTATTTGAATCAAATGAAAGTCAAACACATTCAAACAAAGATTTTAAATCAAATGAAAGTGAAATACATTCTACAAAGCTAATTGAATCAAATGAAAGTCAAACACATTCAAATAAAGCTATTTGAATCAAATGAAAGTTAAATACATTCTACAAAGCTAATTGAATCAAATGAAAGTGAAACACATTCAAACAAAGCTATTTGAATCAAATGAGAGTCAAATACATTCAAACAAAGCTAATTAAATCAAATAAAAGTAAAATACATTCTACAAAGCTAATTGAATCAAATGAAAGTCAAACACATTCAAAAAAAGCTTTTTAATTTAAATGAAAGTCAAACACATTCAAACAAAGTTATATAAATCAAATGAAAGTGAAATGCATTCTACAAAGCAAATTGATCTAAATGAAATTCAAACACATTCAAACAAAGCTATTTGAATCAAATGACAGTCAAACACATTCTACAAAGCTAATTGAATCTATTGAAAGTCAAACACATTCAAACAAAGCTATTTGAATCAAATGAAAGTCAAATACATTCTACAAAGCTAATTGAATCAAATGAAAGTCAAACACATTCAAACAAAGCTAATTGAATCAAATGAAAGTCAAACACATTCAAACAAAGCTATTTTAATTAAATGAATGTCAAATACATTCTACAAAGCTAATTGAATCAAATAAAAGTCAAACACATTCAAACAAAGCTATTTGAAGAAAACGAAAGTCAAATACATTCTACAAAGCAAATTTAATCAAATGAAAGTCAAACACAGTCAAACAAAGTTATTTGATTCAAATGAAAGTCAAATTTATGTACAAAGCTAATTGAATCAAATAAATGTCAAACACATTCAAACAAAGCTAATTAAATCAAATAAAAGTCAAATACATTCTACAAAGCTAATTGAATCATATAAAAGTCAAACACATTCAAACAAAGCTAATTGAATCAAATGGAAGTCAAATACATTCTACAAAGCTAATTGAATTAAATTAAAGTCGAACATATTCAAAATAAGCTAATTGAATTTAATGAAAGTCAAACACATTCAAACAAAGCTTTCGAATCAAGTGAAAGTCAAATACATTCTACAAAGCTAATTGAATCAAATGAAAGTCAAACACATTCAAACAAAGCTATTTGAAGAAAATGAAAGTCAAACACATTCAAACAAAGCTATTTGAATCAAATGAAAGTCAAACACATTCAAACAAAGTTATTTGACTCAAATGAAAGTCAAATACATTCTACAAAGCTAATTGAATCAAATGAAAGTCAAACACATTCAAATAAAGCTATTTGAATCAAATGAAAGTCAAATACGTTCTACAAAGCTAATTGTATCAAATGAAAGTCAAATACATTCTACTAAGCTAATTGAATCAAATGAAAGTCAAATAAATTCAAACAAAGCTATTTGAATCAAATGAAAGTCAAACACATTGAAACAAAGCTATTTGAATAAAATGAAAGTGAAATGCATTCTACAAAGCTAATTGAATCAAATGAAAGTGAAACACATTCAAACAAAGCTATTTGAATCAAATGAGAGTCAAATACATTCAAATAAAGCTATTTTAATTAAATGAATGTCAAATACATTCTACAAAGCTAATTGAATCAAATGAAAGTCAAACACATTCAAACAAAGCTATTTGAAGAAAATGAAAGTCAAATACATTCTACAAAGCAAATTGAAACAAATGAAAGTCAAACACAGTCAAACAAAGTTATTTGACTCAAATGAAAGTCAAATACATTCTACAAAGCTAATTGAATCAAATGAAAGTCAAACACATTCAAACAAAGCTATTTGAATCAAATGAAAGTCAAACACATTCAAACAAAGATTTTGAATCAAATGAAAGTCAAATACATTCTACAAAGCTAATTGAATCAAATAAAAGTCAAACACATTCAAATAAAGCTATTTGAATCAAATGAAAGTCAAATACATACTACAAAGCTAATTGAATCAAATGAAAGTCAAACACATTCAAACAATGCTATTTGAATCAAAGGAGAGTCAAATAAATTCAAACAAAGCTAATTAAATCAAATAAAAGTAAAATACATTCTACCAAGCTAATTGAATCAAATGAAAGTCAAACACATTCAAACAAAGCCTTTTAAATCAAATGAATGTCAAACACATTCAAAAAAAGCTTTTTAATTTAAATGAAAGTCAAACACATTCAAACAAAGCTATATAAATCAAATGAAAGTGAAATGCATTCTACAAAGCAAATTGATCTAAATGAAATTCAAACACATTCAAACAAAGCTATTTGAATCAAATGACAGTCAAACACATTCTACAAAACTAATTGAATCAATTGAAAGTCAAACACATTCAAACAAAGCTATTTGAATCAAATGAAAGTCAAATACATTCAAACAAAGCTATTTTAATTAAATGAATGTCAAATACATTCTACAAAGCGAATTGAATCAAATGAAAGTCAAACACATTCAAACAAAGCTATTTGAAGAAAATAAAAGTCAAATACATTCTACAAAGCAAATTGAATCAAATGAAAGTCAAACACAGTCAAACAAAGTTATTTGATTCAAATGAAAGTAAAATACATTCTACAAAGCTAATTGAATCAAATGAAAGTCAAACACATTCAAACAAAGCTGTTTGAATCAAATGAGAATCAAATATATTCAATCAAAGCTAATTAAGTAAAATAAAAATAAAATACATTCTACAAAGCTAATTGAATCAAATGAAAGTCAATTACATTTAAACAAAGTCTTTTAAATCAAATGAAAGTCAAACACATTCAAAAAAAGCTTTTTAATTTAAATGAAAGTCAAACACATTCAAACAAAGCTATATAAATCAAATGAAAGTGAAATGCATTCTACAAAGAAAATTGAATTAAATGAAATTCAAACACATTCAAACAAAGCTATTTGAATCAAATGACAGTAAAATACATTCTACAAAGCTAATTGAATCAATTGAAAGTCAAACACATTCAAACAAAGCTATTTGAATCAAATGATAGTCAAATTCATTCTACAAAGCTAATTGAATCAAAGGAAAGTCAAACACATTCAAACAAAGCTAATTGAATTAAATGAAAGTCAAACACGTTCAAACAAAGCTATTTTTATTAAATTAATGTCAAATACATTCTACAAAGCTAATTGAATCAAATGAAAGTCAAACACATTCAAACAAAGCTATTTGAAGAAAATGAAAGTCAAATACATTCTACAAAGCAAATTGAATCAAATGAAAGTCAAACACAATCAAACAAAGTTATTTGATTCAAATGAAAGTCAAATACATTCTACAAAGCTAATTGAATCAAATGAAAGTCAAACACATTCAAACAAAGCTAATTAAATCAAATAAAAGTCAAATACATTCTACAAAGCTAATTGAATCAAATGAAAGTCAAACACATTCAAACAAAGCTGTTTAAATCAAATGAGAGTCAAATAAATTCAAACAAAGCTAATTAAATAAAATAAAAGTAAAATACATTCTACAAAGCTAATTGAATCAAATGAAAGTCAAACACATTCAAACAAAGTCTTTTAAATCAAATGAAAGTCAAACACATTCAAAAAAAGCTTTCTAATTTAAATGAAAGTCAAACACATTCAAACAAACCTATATAAATCAAATGAAAGTGAAATGCATTCTACAAAGCAAATCGAATTAAATGAAATTCAAACACATTCAAACAAAGCTATTTGAATCAAATGACAGTAAAATACATTCTACAAAGCTAATTGAATCAACTGAAAGTCAAACACATTCAAACAAAGCTATTTGAATCAAATGAAAGTCAAATACATTCTACAAAGCTAATTGAATCAAATGAAAGTCAAACACATTCAAACAAAGCTAATTGAATCAAATGAAAGTCAAACACATTCAAACAAAGCTATTTTAATTAAATGAATGTCAAATACATTCTACAAAGCTAATTTAATCAAATGAAAGTGAAACACATTCAAACAAAGCTATTTGAAGAAAATGAAAGTCAAATACATTCAATAAAGCTAATTGAATCAAGTGAAAGTCAAACACATTCAAACAAAGCTATTTGAATCAAATGAAAGTCAAACACATTCAAACAAAGATTTTGAATCAAATGAAAGTGAAATACATTCTACAAAGCTAATTGAATCAAATGAAAGTCAAACACATTCAAATAAAGCTATTTGAATCAAATGAAAGTTAAATACATTCTACAAAGCTAATTGAATCAAATGAAAGTGAAACACATTCAAACAAAGCTATTTGAATCAAATGAGAGTCAAATTCATTCAAACAAAGCTTTCGAATCAAGTGAAAGTCAAATACATTCTACAAAGCTAATTGAATCAAATGAAAGTCAAACACATTCAAACAAAGCTATTTGAAGAAAATGAAAGTCAAATACATTCTACAATGCTAATTGAAACAAATGAAAGTCAAACACAGTCAAACAAAGTTATTTGACTCAAATGAAAGTCAAATACATTCTACAAAGCTAATTGAATCAAATGAAAGTCAAACACATTCAAATAAAGCTATTTGAATCAAATGAAAGTCAAATACGTTCTACAAAGATAATTGTATCAAATGAAAGTCAAATACATTCTACTAAGCTAATTGAATCAAATGAAAGTCAAATAAATTCAAACAAAGCTATTTGAATCAAATGAAAGTCAAACACATTGAAACAAAGCTATTTGAATAAAATGAAAGTGAAATGCATTCTACAAAGCTAATTGAATCAAATGAAAGTGAAACACATTCAAACAAAGCTATTTGAATCAAATGAGAGTCAAATACATTCAAACAAAGCTAATTAAATCAAATAAAAGTCAAATACATTCTACAAAGCTAATTGAATCAAATGAAAGTCAAACACATTCAAACAAAGCTAATTGTATTAACTGAAAGTCAAATACAATCAACAAAGCGAATTGAATCAAATGAATGTACAACACATTCAAACAAAGCAAATTGAATCAAATGAAAGTCAAACACATTCAAACAAAGATTTCGTATTAAATGAAAGTGAAATACATTCTACAAAGCTAATTGAATCAAATGAAAGTCAAACACATTAAAATAAAGCTATTTGAATCAAATGCAAGTCAAATACATTCTACAAACCTAATTGAATCAAATGAAAGTCAAACACATTCAAACAAAGCTATTTGAATCAAATGAGAGTCAAATAAATTCAAACAAAGCTAATTAAATCAAATAAAAGTAAAATACATTCTACAAAGCTAATTGCATCAAATGAAAGTCAAACACATTCAAAAAAAGCCTTTTAAATCAAATGAAAGTCAAACACATTTAAAAAAAGCTTTTTTATTTAAATGAAAGTCAATCACATTGAAACAAAGCTATATAAATCAAATGAAAGTAAAATGCATTCTACAAAGCAAATTGAATTAAATGAAATTCAAACACATTCAAACAAAGCTATTTGAATCAAACGACAGTCAAATACATTCTACAAAGCTAATTGAATCAATTGAAAGTGAAATGCATTCTACAAAGCAAATTGATCTAAATGAAATTCAAACACATTCAAACAAAGCTATTTGAATCAAATGACAGTCAAACACATTCTACAAAGCTAATTGAATCAATTGAAAGTCAAACACATTCAAACAAAGCTATTTGAATCAAATGAAAGTCAAACACATTCAAACAAAGCTATTTGAATCAAATGAAAGTCAAATACATTCTACAAAGCTAATTGAATCAAATGAAAGTCAAACACATTCAAACAAAGCTAATTGAATCAAATGAAAGTCAAACACATTCAAACAAAGCTATTTTAATTAAATGAATGTCAAATACATTCTACAAAGCTAATTGAATCAAAGGAAAGTCAAACACATTCAAACAAAGCTATTTGAAGAAAATGAAAGTCAAATACATTCTACAAAGCAAATTGAAACAAATGAAAGTCAAACACAGTCAAACAAAGTTATTTGACTCAAATGAAAGTCAAATACATTCTACAAAGCTAATTGAATCAAATAAAAGTCAAACACATTCAAATAAAGCTATTTGAATCAAATGAAAGTCAAATACGTTCTACAAAGCTAATTGTATCAAATGAAAGTCAAATACATTCTACTAAGCTAATTGAATCAAATGAAAGTCAAATAAATTCAAACAAAGCTATTTGAATCAAATGAAAGTCAAACACATTGAAACAAAGCTATTTGAATAAAATGAAAGTGAAATGCATTCTACAAAGCTAATTGAATCAAATGAAAGTGAAACACATTCAAACAAAGCTATTTGAATCAAATGAGAGTCAAATACATTCAAACAAAGCTAATTAAATCAAATAAAAGTCAAATACATTCTACAAAGCTAATTGAATCAAATGAAAGTCAAACACATTCAAACAAAGCTAATTGTATTAACTGAAAGTCAAATACAATCAACAAAGCGAATTGAATCAAATGAATGTAAAACACATTCAAACAAAGCAAATTAAATCAAATGAAAGTCAAACACATTCAAACAAAGATTTCGTATTAAATGAAAGTGAAATACATTCTACAAAGCTAATTGAATCAAATGAAAGTCAAACACATTAAAATAAAGCTATTTGAATCAAATGCAAGTCAAATACATTCTACAAACCTAATTGAATCAAATGAAAGTCAAACACATTCAAACAAAGCTATTTGAATCAAATGAGAGTCAAATAAATTCAAACAAAGCTAATTAAATCAAATAAAAGTAAAATACATTCTACAAAGCTAATTGCATGAAATGAAAGTCAAACACATTCAAACAAAGCCTTTTAAATCAAATGAAAGTCAAACACATTTAAAAAAAGCTTTTTTATTTAAATGAAAGTCAATCACATTCAAACAAAGCTATATAAATCAAATGAAAGTAAAATGCATTCTACAAAGCAAATTGAATTAAATGAAATTCAAACACATTCAAACAAAGCTATTTGAATCAAACGACAGTCAAATACATTCTACAAAGCTAATTGAATCAATTGAAAGTGAAATGCATTCTACAAAGCAAATTGATCTAAATGAAATTCAAACACATTCAAACAAAGCTATTTGAATCAAATGACAGTCAAACACATTCTACAAAGCTAATTGAATCAATTGAAAGTCAAACACATTCAAACAAAGCTATTTGAATCAAATGAAAGTCAAACACATTCAAACAAAGCTATTTGAATCAAATGAAAGTCAAATACATTCTACAAAGCTAATTGAATCAAATGAAAGTCAAACACATTCAAACAAAGCTAATTGAATCAAATGAAAGTCAAACACATTCAAACAAAGCTATTTTAATTAAATGAATGTCAAATACATTCTACAAAGCTAATTGAATCAAAGGAAAGTCAAACACATTCAAACAAAGCTATTTGAAGAAAATGAAAGTCAAATACATTCTACAAAGAAAATTGAAACAAATGAAAATCAAACACAGTCAAACAAAGTTATTTGACTCAAATGAAAGTCAAATACATTCTACAAAGCTAATTGAATCAAATGAAAGTCAAACACATTCAAATAAAGCTATTTGAATCAAATGAAAGTCAAATACGTTCTACAAAGCTAATTGTATCAAACGAAAGTCAAACGCAATCAAATAAAGCTATTTGAGTCAAATGAAAGTCAAACACATTCAAACAAAGTTGTTTAAATTAAATGAAAGTGAAATGTATTCTACAAAGCTAATTGAATCAAATGAAAGTTAAATGCATTCAAACAAAGCTATTTGAATCAAATGAGAGTCAAATACATTCTACAAAGCTAATTGAATCAAATGAAAGTCAATCACATTAAAAAAAAGCTAATTGAATCAAATGAAAGTCAAATACATTCAACAAAGCTAATTGAATCAAATAAAAGACAAAAACATTCAAACAAAGCTAATTGAATCAAATGAAAGTCAAACACATTCAAACAAAGCTATTTTAATCAAATGAAAGTCAAATACGTTCTACAAAGCTAATTGTATCAAACGAAAGTCAAACGCAATCAAATAAAGCTATTTAAGTCAAATGAAAGTCAAACACATTCAAACAAAGTTGTTTAAATTAAATGAAAGTGAAATGTATTCTACAAAACTAATTGAATCAAATGAAAGTTAAATGCATTCAAACAAAGCTATTTGAATCAAATGAGAGTCAAATACATTCTTTAAAGCTAATTGAATCAAATGAAAGTCAAACACATTCAAAAAAAGCTAATTGAATCAAATGAAAGTCAAATACATTCAACAAAGCTAATTGAATCAAATGAAAGTCAAAAACATTCAAACAAAGCTAATTGAATCAAATGAAAGTCAAGCACATTCAAACAAAGCTATTTTAATCGAATGAAAGTCAATTACATTCTACAAAGCTAATTGAATCAAATGAAAGTCAAACACATTCAAACAAAGCTATTTGAATCAAATGAAAGTCAAACACATTGAAACAAAGCTATTTGAATCAAATGAGAGTCAAATACATTAAAACAAAGCTAATTAAATCAAATGAAAGTCTAATACATTCTACAAAGCTAATTGAATTAAATTAAAGTCAAACACATTCAAACAAAGCTAATTGATTCAAATGAAAGTCAAACACATTCAAACAAAGATTTCGAATCAAATGAAAGTCAAATACATTCTACAAAGCTAATTAAATCAAATGAAAATCAAACACATTCAAATAAAGCTATTTGAATCAAATGAAAGTCAAATAGATTATACAAAGCTAATTGAATCAAATGAAAGTCAAACACATTCAAACAAAGCTATTTGAATCAAATAAGAGTCAAATAAATTTAAACAAAGCTAATTAAATCAAATAAAAGTAAAATACATTCTACAAAGCTATTTGAATCAAATGAAAGTCAAACACATTCAAACAAAGCCTTTTAAATCAAATGAAAGTCAAACACATTCAAAAAAAGCTTTTTAATTTAAATGAAAGTCAAACACATTCAAACAAAGCTATATAAATCAAATGAAAGTGAAATGCATTCTACAAAGCAAATTGATCTAAATGAAAATCAAACACATTCAAACAAAGCTATTTGAATGAAATGACAGTCAAACACATTCTACAAAGATAATTGAATTAATTGAAAGTCAAACACATTCAAACAAAGCTATTTGAATCAAATGAAAGTCAAATACATTCTACAAAGCTAATTAAATCAAATGAAAGTCAAACACATTCAAATAAAGCTATTTGAATCAACTGAAAGTCAAATACGTTCTACAAAGCTAATTGTATCAAATGAAAGTCAAACGCAATCAAAAAAGCTATTTGAGTCAAATGAAAGTCAAACACATTCAAACAAAGTTGTTTAAATTAAATGAAAGTGAAATGCATTCTATAAAGCAAATTGAATTAAATGAAATTCAAACACATTCAAACAAAGCTATTTGAATCAAATGACAGTCAAACACATTCTACAAAGCTAATTGAATCAAATGAAAGTTAAATGCATTCAAACAAAGCTATTTGAATCAAATGAAAGTCAAATACATTCTACAAAGCTAATTGAATCAAATGAAAGTCAAACACATTCAAAAAAAGCTAATTGAATCAAATGAAAGTCAAAAACATTCAAACAAAGCTAATTGAATCAAATGAAAGTCAAGCACATTCAAACAAAGCTATTTTAATCGAATGAAAGTCAATTACATTCTACAAAGCTAATTGAATCAAATGAAAGTCAAACACATTCAAACAAAGCTATATGAATCAAATGAGAGTCAACTACATTAAAACAAAGCTAATTAAATCAAATGAAAGTCTAATACATTCTACAAAGCTAATTGAATTAAATTAAAGTCAAACACATTTAAACAAAGCTAATTGATTCAAATGAAAGTCAAACACATTCAAACAAAGATTTCGAATCAAATGATAGTCCAATACATTCTACAAAGCTAATTGAATCAAATGAAAGTCAAACACATTCAAATAAAGCTATTTCAATCAAATGAAAGTCAAATACATTCTACAAAGCTAATTGAATCAAATGAAAGTCAAACACATTCAAACAAAGCTATTTGAATCAAATAAGAGTCAAATAAATTCAAACAAAGCTAATTAAATCAAATAAAAGTAAAATACATTCTACAAAGCTATTTGAATCAAATGAAAGTCAAACACATTCAAACAAAGCCTTTTAAATCAAATGAAAGTCAAACACATTCAAAAAAAGCTTTTTAATTTAAATGAAAGTCAAACACATTCAAACAAAGCTATATAAATCAAATGAAAGTGAAATGCATTCTACAAAGCAAATTGATCTAAATGAAAATCAAACACATTCAAACAAAGCTATTTGAATCAAATGACAGTCAAACACATTCTACAAAGCTAATTGAATTAATTGAAAGTCAAACACATTCAAACAAAGCTATTTGAATCAAATGAAAGTCAAATACATTCTACAAAGCTAATTGAATCAAATGAAAGTCAAACACATTCAAATAAAGCTATTTGAATCAATTGAAAGTCAAATACGTTCTACAAAGCTAATTGTATCAAATGAAAGTCAAACGCAATCAAATAAAGCTGTTTGAGTCAAATGAAAGTCAAACACATTCAAACAAAGTTGTTTAAATTAAATGAAAGTGAAATGCATTCTACAAAGCTAATTGAATCAAATGAAAGTTAAATGCATTCAAACAAAGCTATTTGAATCAAATGAGAGTCAAATACATTCTACAAAGCTAATTGAATCAAATGAAAGTCAACCACATTCAAAAAAAGCTAATTGAATCAAATGAAAGTCAAATACATTCAACAAAAGCTAATTGAATCAAATGAAAGTCAAAAACATTCAAACAAAGCTAATTGAATCAAATGAAAGTCAAACACATTCAAACAAAGCTATTTTAATTAAATGAATGTCAAATACATTCTACAAAGCTAATTGAATCAAATGAAAGTCAAAAACATTCAAACAAAGATATTTGAAGAAAATGAAAGTCAAATACATTCTACAAAGCAAATTGAATCAAATGAAAGTCAAACACAGTCAAACAAATTTATTTGATTCAAATGAAAGTCAAATACATTATACAAAGCTAATTGAATCAAATGAAAGTCAAACACATTCAAACAAAGCTAATAAAATCAAATAAAAGTCAAATACATTCTACAAAGCTAATTGAATCATATAAAAGTCAAACACATTCAAACAAAGCTAATTGAATCAAATGGAAGTCAAATACATTCTACAGAAGCTAATTGAATTAAATTAAGGTTAAACACATTCAAAATAAGCTAATTGAATTTAATGAAAGTCAAACACATTCAAACAAAGCTTTCGAATCAAGTGAAAGTCAAATACATTCTACAAACCTAATTGAATCAAATGAAAGTCAAACACATTCAAACAAAGCTATTTGAATCAAATGAAAGTCAAATACATTCTACTAAGCTAATTGAATCAAATGAAAGTCAAATACATTCAAACAAAGCTATTTGAATCAAATGACAGTCAAATATGTTCTACAAAGCTAATTGTATCAAATGAAAGTCAAACACATTCAAACAAAGCTATTTGAATAAAATGAAAGTGAAATGCACTCTACAAAGCTAATTGAATCAAATGAAAGTGAAACACATTCAAACAAAGCTATTTGAATCAAATGAGAGTCAAATACATTCAAACAAAGCTAATTAAATCAAATAAAAGTCAAATACATTCTACTAAGCTAATTGAATCAAATGAAAGTCAAACATATTCAAACAAAGCTAATTGTATTAACTGAAAGTCAAATACATTCAACAAAGCGAATTGAATCAAATGAAAGTAAAACACATTCTAACAAAGCTAATTGAATCAAAATGAAAGTTAAATGCATTCAAACAAAGCTATTCGAATCAAATGAGAGTCAAATACATTCTACAAAGCTAATTGAATCAAATGAAAGTCAACCACATTCAAAAAAAGCTAATTGAATCAAATGAGAGTCAACTACATTAAAACAAAGCTAATTAAATCAAATGAAAGTCTAATACATTCTACAAAGCTAATTGAATTAAATTAAAGTCAAACACATTCAAACAAAGCTAATTGAATCAAATGAAAGTCAAATACATTCAAACAAAGCTATTTGAATCAAATGACAGTCAAATACGTTCTACAAAGCTAATTGTATCAAATGAAAGTCAAACACATTTCAAACAAAGCTATTTGAATAAAATGAAAGTTGAAATGCATTCTACAAAGCTAATTGAATCAAATGAAAGATGAAAACACATTCAAACAAAGCCTATTTTTGAAATCAAAATTGAGAGTTAAAATACATTCAAACACAAAGCTAATTAAATCAAATAAAAGTAAAATAAAATACATTCTACAAAGTTAATTGAATTCAAATGAAAGTCAAACACATTCAAACAAAGATTATTTGAAGAAAATGAAAGTCAAAATACATAGTCTCATACAAAGCAAATTGAAATCAAATGAAAGTCAAACACAGTCAAACAAAGTTATTTTGATTCAAATCAAAGTCAAATACATTCTACAAAGCTAATTGAATCAAATGAAAGTCAAACACATTCAAACAAAGCTAATTAAATCAAATAAAAGTCATATACATTCTACAAAGCTAATTGAATCATATAAAAGTCAAACACATTCAAACAGAGCTAATTGAATCAAATAGAAGTCAAATACATTCTACAAAGCTAATTGAATTAAATTAAGGTCAAACACATTCAAAATAAGCTAATTTGAATTTAATGAAAGTCAAACACATTCAAACAAAGCTTTCGAATCAAGTGAAAGTCAAATACATTCTACAAAGCTAATTGAATCAAATGAAAGTCAAACACATTCAAACAAAGCTATTTGAATCAAATGAAAGTCAAATACATTCTACTAAGCTAATTGAATAAAATGAAAGTCAAAATACATTCAAACAAAGCTATTTGAATCAAATGACAGTCAAATACGTTCTACAAAGCTAATTGTATCAAATGAAAGTCAAACACATTCAAACAAAGCTATTTGAATAAAATGAAAGTGAAATGCATTCTACAAAGCTAATTGAATCAAATGAAAGTGAAACACATTCAAACAAAGCTATTTGAATCAAATGAGAGTCAAATAAATTCAAACAAAGCTAATTAA
>NW_018745359.1:0-21035 GCF_001683475.1 Chenopodium quinoa
AAACCTGAAATTCTTGGATTTGAATTTCGTTTCCTTTGCTTAGTTAGCTAGTTTAGGCTACTAGTTGGCTTGTGATCTTAGGAATCCAAAACGTTTCTTAGTGGTGTGACTTTATCTAAGAAGCCTTTGGTTCTTTAGCCTTATCTATCCCTTGGTTTATCCCTTGTGTATTTCGAGTGTTACTCCAAATATACAACAAATTGCATTTGACTTTCAGTTGATTCAAAAAGATTTGTTTGAATGTGCTTGACTTTCATATGATTCAATTAGCATCGTTGAATGGATTTGACAATCATTTGATTCAAAAAGCTTTGTTTGACTTTCACTTTATTCAAATCGCTATTTTGAATGCATTTGAATTTCATTTGATTGAAAAAGCTTTGTTTGAATGTGTTTGATTTTCATTTGATTAAATTAGCTTTGTTTGAATGTGATTGACTTTCATTTGAATCAATTAGCTTTGTTTAATGCATTTGACTTTTTATTTAATCAAAAAGCTTTGTTTGAATGTGATTGACTTTAATTTGATTCAAATAGCATTGTTTGAATGTATTTTTAACTTTCATTTGATTCAATTAGCTTTGCTTGAATGTGGTTAACTTTCAATTAAGTCAATTTTGCTTTGTTGAATGCATTTGACTTTCATTTGATTCAAAAAGTTTTGTTTGACTGTCATATGATTCAATTAGCCTCGTTGAATGCATTTGACAATTCATTTGATTCAAAAAAGCTTTGTTTGAATTCTTTGGACTTTTACTTGATTCAATTAGCTTTTTTGAAAGCATTTGACTTTCATATGATTTAATTAGCTTTGTTGAATGTTTTTCACTTTCATTGAATGCAATTAGCTTTGTCTGAATGTGTTTGACTTTCGTTTTGATTTAATTATCTTTTTGAAATGCATTTGACTTTCATTTGATTCAGATAAGCATTGTTTGAATGTGTTTTGACTTTCATTGATTCAAATAGCTTTGTTTAATGTGTTTGCTTCCATTGGATATAATTAGCTTTGTTTGAATGTGGTTGACTTTTAAGTTGATTCAATTTGATTTGTTGAATGCATTTGACTTTCATTTGATTCAAAAAGATTTGTTTGAATGTGTTTGACTTTCATATGATTCAATTAGTATCGTTGAATGCATTTAACAATCATTTGATTCAAAAAGCTATGTTTGAATTTGTTTGACTTTCACTTGATTCAATTAGCTTTTTTCAACTCATTTGACTTTCTTTGGTTTCAAAAAGCTTTGTTTGAATGTGTTTGAATTTCACTTGATTTAAATTAGCTTTGTTTGAATGTGGTTAACTTTCATTTGATTCAATTAGGTTTGTTTGAATGTGGTTGACTTTCATTTGATTCAATTAGGTTTGTTAGAATGTCATTGACTTTCGTTTGATTCAATTAGGTTTGTTAGAATGCCATTGACTTTAATTTGATTCAATTAGCTTTGTTGAATGCATATGACTATTATTTGATTCAAAAAGCTTTGTTTGAATGTGTTTGACTTTCATTTGATTCAATTAGCATCGTTGAACGCATTTGACAGTCATTTGATTCAAAAAGCTTTGTTTGAATTACCTAGACTTTCACTTGATTCAATTAGCTTTTTTGAATGCATTTAACTTTCATTTGATTTAAAAAGCTTTGTTTAAATGTAATTGACTTTCACTTGATTTAATAACTTTTATTTAATTGCATTTGACTTTCAGTTGATTCAAAAAGATTTGTTTGAATGTGCTTGACTTTCATATGATTCAATTAGCATCGTTGAATGGATTTGACAATCATTTGATTCAAAAAGCTTTGTTTGACTTTCACTTAATTCAAATCGCTATTTTGAATGCATTTGAATTTCATTTGATTGAAAAAGCTTTGTTTGAATGTGTTTGATTTTCATTTGATTAAATTAGCTTTGTTTGAATGTGATTGACTTTCATTTGAATCAATTAGCTTTGTTTAATGCATTTGACTTTCCTTTAATTCAAAAAGCTTTGTTTGAATGTGTTTGACTTTAATTTGATTCAAATAGCATTGTTTGAATGTTTTTGACTTTCACTAGATTTAAATACCTTTTTTGAATGCGTTTGACTTTCATTTGATTCAAGTAGCATTTCTTGAATGTGTTTGACTTTCATTTGGTTCAAATAGCTTTGTTTAAATGTGTTTGACTTTCATTTGATTCAATTAGCTTTGCTTGAATGTGGTTAACTTTCAATTGAGTCAATTTGCTCTGTTGAATGCATTTGACTTTCATTTGATTCAAAAAGTTTTGTTTGACTGTCATATGATTCAATTAGCCTCGTTAAATGCATTTGACAATCATTTGATTCAAAAATCTTTGTTTGAATTCTTTTGACGTTTAGTTGATTCAATTAGATTTTTGGAAAGCATTTGCCTATTATATGAATCAATTAGCTTTGTTTAATGCATTCGACTTTTATTTAATTCAAAAAAGCTTTGTTTGAATGTGTTTGACTTTAATTTGATTCAAATAGCTTTGTTTGAATGATTTTGACTTTCACTTGATTTAAATACCTTTTTTGAATGTGTTTGACTTTCATTTTATTCAACTAGCTTTGCTTGAATGTGTTTGCCTTCCATTGGATTTAATTAGCTTTGTTTGAATGTTGTTGAATTTTAATTGATTCAATTTGATCTTTTGAATGCATTTGACTTTCATTTGATTCAAAAAGATTTGTTTGAATGTGTTTGACTTTCATATGATTCAATTAGTATCGTTGAATGCATTTGACAACCATTTGATTCTAAAAGCTATGTTTGAATTTGTTTGACTTTCACTTGATTCAATTAGCTTTTTTGAACTCATTTGACTTTCTTTGGATTCAAAAAGCTTTGTTTGAATGTGTTTGAATTTCACTTGATTTAAATTATCTTTGTTTGAATGTAATTAACTTTCATTTGATTCAATTAGCTTTGTTTGAATGTGGTTGACTTTCATTTGATTCAATTAGGTTTGTTAGAATGCCATTGACTTTCGTTTGATTCAATTAGGTTTGTTAGAATGCCATTGACTTTCATTTGATTCAATTAGCTTTGTTAAATGCATATGACTTTCATTTGATTCAAAAAGCTTTGTTTGAATGTGTTTGACTTTTATTTGATTCAATTAGCATCGTTGAACGCATTTGACAGTCATTTGATTCAAAAAGCTTTGTTTGAATTATCTAGACTTTCACTTGATTCAATTAGCTTTTTTGAATGCATTTAACTTTCATTTGATTTTAACAGCTTTGTTTAAATGTAATTGATTTTCACTTGATTTAATTACTTTTTTTTTTATTGCATTTAACTTTCAGTTGATTCAAAAAGATTTGTTTGAATGTGCCTGATTTTCATATGATTCAATTAGCATCGTTGAATGGATTTGACAATCATTTGATTCAAAAAGCTTTGTTTGACTTTCACTTGATTCAAATCGCTATTTTGAATGCATTTGAATTTCATTTGATTGAAAAAGCTTTGTTTGAATGTGTTTGATTTTCATTTGATTAAATTAGCTTTTTTTGAATGTGATTGACTTTCATTTGAATCAATTAGCTTTGTTTCATGCATTTGACTTTCATTTAATTCAAAAAGCTTTGTTTGAATGTGTTTGACTTTAATCTGATTCAAATAGCTTTGTTTGAATGTTTTTTACTTTCACTTGATTTAAATACCTTTTTTGAATGCGTTTGACTTTCATTTGATTCAAATAGAATTTCTTGAATGTGTTTGACTTTCATTTGGTTCAAATAGCTTTGTTTAAATGTGTTTGACGTTCATTTGATTCAATTAGCTTTGCTTGAATGTGGTTACCTTTCAAATGAGTCAATTTGCTTTACTGAATGCATTTGACTTTCATTTGATTAAAAAAAGTTTTGTTTGACAGTCATATGATTCAATTAGCCTCGTGGAATGCATTTGACAATCATTTGATTCAAAAAGCTTTGTTTGAATTCTTTGGGTTTTACTTGATTCAATTAGCTCTTTTGAAAGCATTTAACTTTCATATGATTTAATTAGCTTTGTTTGAATGTTTTTGACTTTCATTTGATGCAATTAGCTTTGTCTAAATGTGTTTGACTTTCGTTTGATTTAATTATATTTTTTGAATGCATTTGACTTTCATTTGATTCAGATAGCATTGTTTGAATGTGTTTGACTTTCATTTGATTCAATTAGCTTTGTTTGAATGTGTTTGCCTTCCATTGGATTTAATTAGCTTTGTTTGAATGTGGTTGACTTTTAATTGATTCAATTTGATTTGTTGAATGCATTTGACTTTCATTTGATTCAAAAAGATTTGTTTGAATGTGTTTGACTTTCATATGATTCAATTAGTATCGTTGAATGCATTTGACAATCATTTGATTAAAAAAGCTATGTTTGAATTACTTAGACTTTCACTTGATTCAATTAGCTTTTTTGAATGCATTGAACTTTTATTTGATTCAAAAAGCTTTGTTCGAATGTGTTTGACTTTTATTTGATTCGATTAGCTTTGTGGGAATGCACTTGACAATCACTTAATTAAAAAAGCTTTGTTTGAATGTGTTTGACTTTCACTAGATTAAATTAGCTTTTTGAATGCATTTAACTTTTATTTAATTAAAAAAGCTTTGTCTAAATGTGTTTGACTTTCATTTTATGCAATTAGCTTTGTTTGAATGTGTTTGACTTTCATTTGATTCAATAAGCTTTTGTTGAATGCATTTAACTTTCATTTGATTTAAAAAACTTTGTTTAAATGTGTTTGACTTTCACTTGATTTAATTACTTTTTTTTGAATTGCATATGACTTTCAGTTGATTCAAAAAGATTTGTTTGAATGTGCTTGACTTTCATATGATTCAATTAGCATCGTTGAATGGATTTGACAATCATTTGATTCAAAAAGTTTTGTTTGACTTTCACTTGATTCAAATCGCTATTTTGAATGCATTTGAATTTCATTTGATTGAAAAAGCTTTGTTTGAATGTGTTTGATTTTTATTTGATTAAATTAGCTTTGTTTGAATGTGATTGACTTTCATTTGAATCAATTAGCTTTGTTTAATGTATTTGACTTTTATTTAATTCAAAAAGCTTTGTTTGAATGTGTTTGACTTTAATTTGATTCAAATAGCTTTGTTTGAATGATTTTGACTTTCACTTGATTTAAATACCTTTTTTGAATTTGTTTGACTTTCATTTGATTCAACTAGCTTTGTTTGAATGTGTTTGCCTTCCATTGGATTTAATTAGCTTTGTTTGAATGTGGTTGAATTTTAATTGATTCAATTTGATCTTTTGAATGCATTTGACTTTCATTTGATTCAAAAAGATTTGTTTGAATGTGTTTGACTTTCATATGATTCAATTAGTATCGTTGAATGCATTTGACAATCATTTGATTCAAAAGCTATGTTTGAATTTGTTTGACTTTCACTTGATTTAATTAGCTTTTTTGAACTCATTTGACTTTCTTTGGATTCAAAAAGCTTTGTTTGAATGTGTTTGAATTTCACTTGATTTAAATTATCTTTGTTTGAATGTAATTAACTTTCATTTGATTCAATTAGCTTTGTTTGAATGTGTTGACTTTCATTTGATTCAATTAGGTTTGTTAGAATGCCATTGACTTTCGTTTGATTCAATTAGGTTTGTTAGAGTGCCATTGACTTTCATTTGATTCAATTAGCTTTGTTGAATGCATATGACTTTCATTTGATTCAAAAAGCTTTGTTTGAATGTGTTTGACTTTCATTTTATTCAATTAGCATCGTTGAACGCATTTGACGGTCATTTTATTCAAAAAGCTTTGTTTGAATTACTTTAGACTTTCACTTGATTCAATTAGCTTTTTTGAATGCATTTAACTTTCATTTGATTTAAAAAGCTTTGTTTAAATGTGTTTGACTTTCACTTGATTTAATTACTTTTTTTTGAATTGCATATGACTTTCAGTTGATTCAAAAATATTTGTTTGAATGTGCTTGACTTTCATATGATTCAATTAGCATCGTTGAATGGATTTGACAATCATTTGATTCTAAAAAGCTTTGTTTGACTTTCACTTGATTTAAATCGATATTTTGAATGCATTTGAATTTCATTTGATTGAAAAAGCTTTGTTTGAATGTGTTTGATTTTTATTTGATTAAATTAGCTTTTGTTTGAATGTGATTGACTTTCATTTGAATCAATTAGCTTTGTTTAATGCATTTGACTTTTATTTAATTCAAAAAGCTTTGTTTGAATGTGTTTGACTTTAATTTGTTTCAAATAGCTTTGTTTGAATGATTTTGACTTTCACTTGATTTAAATACCTTTTTTGAATGTGTTTGACTTTCATTTGATTCAACTAGCTTTGTTTGAATGTGTTTGATTTTCATTTGATTAAATTAGCTTTGTTTGAATGTGGTTGAATTTTAATTGATTCAATTTGATCTTTTGAATGCATTTGACTTTCATTTGATTCAAAAAGATTTGTTTGAATGTGTTTGACTTTCATATGATTCAATTAGTATCGTTGAATGCATTTGACAATCATTTGATTCAAAAAGCTATGTTTGAATTTGTTTGACTTTCACTTGATTCAATTAGCTTTTTTTGAACTCATTTGACTTTCTTTGGATTCAAAAAGCTTTGTTTGAATGTGTTTGGAATTTCACTTGATTTAAATTAGCTTTGTTTGAATGTGGTTAACTTTCATTTGATACAATTAGCTTTGTTTGAATGTGGTTGACTTTCATTTGATTCAATTAGGTTTGTTAGAATGCCATTGACTTTCGTTTGATTCAATTAGGTTTGTTAGAATGCCATTGACTTTCATTTGATTCAATTAGCTTTGTTGAATGCATATGACTTTCATTTGATTCAAAAAGCTTTGTTTGAATGTGTTTGACTTTCATTTGATTCAATTAGCATCGTTGAACGCATTTGACAGTCATTTGATTCAAAAAACTTTGTTTGAATTACCTAGACTTTCACTTGATTCAATTAGCTTTTTTGAATGCATTTAACTTTCATTTGATTTAAAAAGCTTTGTTTAAATGTAATTGACTTTCACTTGATTTAATTACTTTTTTTTAATTGCATTTGACTTTCAGTTGATTCAAAAAGATTTGTTTGAATCTGCTTGACTTTCATATGATTCAATTAGCAACGTTGAACGGATTTGACAATCATTTGTTTCAAAAAGCTTTGTTTGACTTTCACTTGATTCAAATCGCTATTTTGAATGCATTTGAATTTCATTTGATTGAAAAAGCTTTGTTTGAATGTGTTTGATTTTCATTTGATTAAATTAGCTTTGTTTGAATGTGATTGACTTTCATTTGAATCAATTAGCTTTGTTTAATACATTTGACTTTCATTTAATTAAAAAAGCTTTGTTTGAATGTGTTAGACTTTAATTTGATTCAAATAGTTTTGTTTGAATGATTTTGACTTTCACTTGATTTAAATACCTTTTTTGAATGCGTTTGACTTTCATTTGATTCAAATAGCATTTCTTGAATGTGTTTGACTTTCATTTGGTTCAAATAGCTTTGTTTAAATGTGTTTGACTTTCATTTGATTCAATTAGCTTTGCTTGAATGTGGTTAACTTTCAATTGAGTCAATTTGCTTTGTTGAATGCATTTGACTTCCATTTGATTCAAAAAGTTTTGTATGACTGTCATATGATTCAATTAGCCTCGTTGAATGCATTTGACAATCATTTGATTCAAAAAGCTTTGTTTGAATTCTTTGGACTTTTACTGGATTCAATTAGCTTTTTTGAAAGCATTTGACTTTCATATGATTTAATTAGCTTTGTTTGAATGTTTTTTACTTTCATTTGATGCAATTAGCTTTGTCTGAATGTGTTTGACTTTCGTTTGATTTAATTATCTTTTTTGAATGCATTTGACTTTCCTTTGATTCAGATAGCATTGTTTGAATGTGTTTAACTTTCATTTGATTCAAATAGCTTTGTTTGAATGTGTTTGCCTTCCATGTGATTTAATTAGCTTTGTTTGAATGTGGTTGACTTTTAAGTGATTCAATTTGATTTGTTGAATGCATTTGACTTTCATTTGATTCAAAAAGATCTGTTTGAATGTGTTTGACTTTCATATGATTCAATTAGTATCGTTGAATGCATTTGACAATCATTTGATTCAAAAAGCTATGTTTCAATTTGTTTGACTTTCACTTGATTCTATTAGCTTTTTTGAACTCGTTTGACTTTCTTTGGATTCAAAAAGCTTTGTTTGAATGTGTTTGAATTTCACTTGATTTAAATTAGCTTTGTTTGAATGTGGTTAACTTTCATTTGATTCAATTAGCTTTGTTTGAATATGGTTGACTTTCATTTGATTCAATTAGGTTTGTTAGAATGCCATTGACTTTCGTTTGATTCAGTTAGGTTTGTTTGAATGCCATTGACTTTAATTTGATTCAATTAGCTTTGTTGAATGCATATGACTTTCATTTGATTCAAAAAGCTTTGTTTGAATGTGTTTCACTTTCATTTGATTCAATTAGCATCGTTAAACGCATTTGACAGTCATTTGATTCAAAAAACTTTGTTTGAATTACCTAGACTTTCACTTGATTCAATTAGCTTTTTTGAATGCATTTAACTTTCATTTGATTTAAAAAGCTTTGTTTAAATGTAATTGACTTTCACCTGATTTAATTACTTTTTTTTAATTGCATTTGACTTTCAGTTGATTCAAAAAGATTTGTTTGAATCTGCTTGACTTTCATATGATTCAATTAGCCTCGTTGAACGGATTTGACAATCATTTGTTTCAAAAAGCTTTGTTTGACTTTCACTTGATTCAAATCGCTATTTTGAATGCATTTGAATTTCATTTGATTGAAAAAGCTTTGTTTGAATGTGTTTGATTTTCATTTGATTAAATTAGCTTTGTTTGAATGTGATTGACTTTCATTTGAATCAATTAGCTTTGTTTAATGCATTTGACTTTCATTTAATTCAAAAAGCTTTGTTTGAATGTGTTAGACTTTAATTTGATTCAAATAGCTTTGTTTGAATGATTTTGACTTTCACTTGATTTAATTACCTTTTTTGAATGCGTTTGACTTTCATTTGATTCAAATAGCATTTCTTGAATGTGTTTGACTTTCATTTGGTTCAAATAGCTTTGTTTAAATGTGTTTGACTTTCATTTGATTCAATTAGCTTTGCTTGAATTTGGTTAACTTTCAATTGAGTCAATTTGCTTTGTTGAATGCATTTGACTTTCATTTGATTCAAAAAGTTTTGTTTGACTGTCAAATGATTCAATTAGCCTCGTTGAATGCATTTGACAATCATTTGATTCAAAAAGCTTTGTTTGAATTCTTTGGACTTTTACATGATTCAATTAGCTTTTTTGAAAGCATTTGACTTTCATATGATTTAATTAGCTTTGTTTAGAATGTTTTTTACTTTCATTTGATGCAATTAGCTTTGTCTGAATGTGTTTGACTTTCGTTTGATTTAATTATCTTTTTTGAATGCATTTGACTTTCATTTGATTCATATAGCATTGTTTGAATGTGTTTGACTTTCATTTGATTCAAATAGCTTTGTTTGAATGTGGTGGACTTTTAAGTGATTCAATTTGATTTGTTGAATGCATTTGACATTCATTTGATTCAAAAAGATCTGTTTGAATGTGTTTGACTTTCATATGATTCAATTAGTATCGTTGAATGCATTTGACAATCATTTGATTCAAAAAGCTATGTTTCAATTTTTTTGACTTTCACTTGATTCAATTAGCTTTTTTGAACTCATTTGACTTTCTTTGGATTCAAAAAGCTTTGTTTGAATGTGTTTGGAATTTCACTTGATTTAAATTAGCTTTGTTTGAATGTGGTTAACTTTCATTTGATACAATTAGCTTTGTTTGAATGTGGTTGACTTTCATTTGATTCAATTAGGTTTGTTAGAATGCCATTGACTTTCGTTTGATTCAATTAGGTTTGTTAGAATGCCATTGACTTTCATTTGATTCAATTAGCTTTGTTGAATGCATATGACTTTCATTTGATTCAAAAAGCTTTGTTTGAATGTGTTTGACTTTCATTTGATTCAATTAGCATCGTTGAACGCATTTGACAGTCATTTGATTCAAAAAACTTTGTTTGAATTACCTAGACTTTCACTTGATTCAATTAGCTTTTTTGAATGCATTTAACTTTCATTTGATTTAAAAAAGCTTTGTTTAAATGTAATTGACTTTCACTTGATTTAATTACTTTTTTTTAATTGCATTTGACTTTCAGTTGATTCAAAAAGATTTGTTTGAATCTGCTTGACTTTCATATGATTCAATTAGCAACGTTGAACGGATTTGACAATCATTTGTTTCAAAAAGCTTTGTTTGACTTTCACTTGATTCAAATCGCTATTTTGAATGCATTTGAATTTCATTTGATTGAAAAAGCTTTGTTTGAATGTGTTTGATTTTCATTTGATTAAATTAGCTTTGTTTGAATGTGATTGACTTTCATTTGAATCAATTAGCTTTGTTTAATACATTTGACTTTCATTTAATTAAAAAAGCTTTGTTTGAATGTGTTTAGACTTTAATTTGATTCAAATAGTTTTGTTTGAATGATTTTGACTTTCACTTGATTTAAATACCTTTTTTGAATGCGTTTGACTTTCATTTGATTCAAATAGCATTTCTTGAATGTGTTTGACTTTCATTTGGTTCAAATAGCTTTGTTTAAATGTGTTTGACTTTCATTTGATTCAATTAGCTTTGCTTGAATGTGGTTAACTTTCAATTGAGTCAATTTGCTTTGTTGAATGCATTTGACTTTCATTTGATTCAAAAAGTTTTGTATGACTGTCATATGATTCAATTAGCCTCGTTGAATACATTTGACAATCATTTGATTCAAAAAGCTTTGTTTGAATTCTTTGGACTTTTACTTGATTCAATTAGCTTTTTTGAAAGCATTTGACTTTCATATGATTTAATTAGCTTTGTTTGAATGTTTTTGACTTTCATTTGATGCAATTAGCTTTGTCTGAATGTGTTTGACTTTTTTGATTTAATTATCTTTTTTGAATGCATTTGACTTTCATTTGATTCAGATAGCATTGTTTGAATGTGTTTAACTTTCATTTGATTCAAATAGCTTTGTTTGAATGTGTTTGCCTTCCATTTTAATTAGCTTTGTTTGAATGTGGTTGACTTTTAAGTGATTCAATTTGATCTGTTGAATGCATTTGACTTTCATTTGATTCAAAAAGATTTGTTTGAATGTGTTTGACTTTCATATGATTCAATTAGTATCGTTGAATGCATTTGACAATCATTTGATTAAAAAAGCTATGTTTCAATTTGTTTGACTTTCACTTGATTCAATTAGCTTTTTTGAACTCGTTTGACTTTCTTTGGATTCAAAAAGCTTTGTTTGAATGTGTTTGAATTTCACTTGATTTAAATTAGCTTTGTTTGAATGTGGTTAACTTTCATTTGATACAATTAGCTTTGTTTGAATGTGGTTGACTTTCATTTGATTCAATTAGGTTTGTTAGAATGCCATTGACTTTCGTTTGATTCAATTAGGTTTGTTAGAATGCCATTGACTTTAATTTGATTCAATTAGCTTTGTTGAATGCATATGACTTTCATTTGATTCAAAAAGCTTTGTTTGAATGTGTTTGACTTTCATTTGATTCAATTAGCATCGTTGAACGCATTTGACAGTCATTTGATTCAAAAAACTTTGTTTGAATTACCTAGACTTTCACTTGATTCAATTAGCTTTTTTGAATGCATTTAACTTTCATTTGATTTAAAAAGCTTTGTTTAAATGTAATTGACTTTCACTTGATTTAATTACTTTTTTTTAATTGCATTTGACTTTCAGTTGATTCAAAAAGATTTGTTTGAATCTGCTTGACTTTCATATGATTCAATTAGCATCGTTGAACGGATTTGACAATCATTTGATTCAAAAAGCTTTGTATGACTTTCACTTGATTCAAATCGCTATTTTGAATGCATTTGAATTTCATTTGATTGAAAAAGCTTTGTTTGAATGTGTTTGATTTTCATTTGACTAAATTAGCTTTGTTTGAATGAGATTGACTTTCATTTGAATCAATTAGCTTTGTTTAATGCATTTGACTTTCATTTAATTCAACAAGCTTTGTTTGAATGTGTTTGACTTTAATTTGATTCAAATAGCTTTGTTTGAATGATTTTGACTTTCACTTGATTTAAATACCTTTTTTGAATGCGTTTGACTTTCATTTGATTCAAATAGCATTTCTTGAATGTGTTTGACTTTCATTTGGTTCAAATAGCTTTGTTTAAATGTGTTTGACTTTCATTTGATTCAATTAGCTTTGCTTGAATGTGGTTAACTTTCATTGAGTCAATTTGCTTTGTTGAATTCATTTGACTTTCATTTGATTCAAAAAGTTTTGTTTGACTGTCATAAGATTCAATTAGCCTCGTTGAATGCATTTGACAATCATTTGATTCAAAAAGCTTTGTTTGAATTCTTTGGACTTTTACTTGATTCAATTAGCTTTTTTGAAAGCATTTGACTTTCATATGATTTAATTAGCTTTGTTTGAATGTTTTTGACTTTCATTTGATGCAATTAGCTTTGTCTGAATGTGTTTGACTTTCGTTTGATTTAATTATCTTTTTTGAATGCATTTGACTTTCATTTGATTCAGATAGCATTGTTTGAATGTGTTTGACTTTCATTTGATTCAAATAGCTTTGTTTGAATGTGTTTGCCTTCCATTGGATTTAATTAGCTTTGTTTGAATGTGGTTGACTTTTAAGTGATTCAATTTGATCTGTTGAATGCATTTGACTTTCATTTGATTCAAAAAGATTTGTTTGAATGTGTTTGACTTTCATATGATTCAATTAGTATCGTTGAATGCATTTGACAATCATTTGATTCAAAAAGCTATGTTTCAATTTGTTTGACTTTCACTTGATTCAATTAGCTTTTTTGAACTCATTTGACTTTCTTTGGATTCAAAAAGCTTTGTTTGAATGTGTTTGAATTTCACTTGATTTAAATTAGCTTTGTTTGAATGTGGTTAACTTTCATTTGATACAATTAGCTTTGTTTGAATGTGGTTGACTTTCATTTGATTCAATTAGGTTTGTTAGAATGCCATTGACTTTCGTTTGATTCAATTAGGTTTGTTAGAATGCCATTGACTTTAATTTGATTCAATTAGCTTTGTTGAATGCATATGACTTTCATTTGATTCAAAAAGCTTTGTTTGAATGTGTTTGACTTTCATTTGATTCAATTAGCATCGTTGAACGCATTTGACAGTCATTTGATTCAAAAAACTTTGTTTGAATTACCTAGACTTTCACTTGATTCAATTAGCTTTTTTGAATGCATTTAACTTTCATTTGATTTAAAAAGCTTTGTTTAAATGTAATTGACTTTCACTTGATTTAATTACTTTTTTTTAATTGCATTTGACTTTCAGTTGATTCAAAAAGATTTGTTTGAATCTGCTTGACTTTCATATGATTTAATTAGCATCGTTGAACGGATTTGACAATCATTTGATTCAAAAAGCTTTGTATGACTTTCACTTGATTCAAATCGCTATTTTGAATGCATTTGAATTTCGTTTGATTGAAAAAGCTTTGTTTGAATGTGTTTGATTTTCATTTGATTAAATTAGCTTTGTTTGAATGTGATTGACTTTCATTTGAATCAATTAGCTTTGTTTAATGCATTTGACTTTCATTTAATTCAAAAAGCTTTGTTTGAATGTGTTTGACTTTAATTTGATTCAAATAGCTTTGTTTGAATGATTTTGACTTTCACTTGATTTAAATACCTTTTTTGAATGCGTTTGACTTTCATTTGATTCAAATAGCATTTCTTGAATGTGTTTGACTTTCATTTGGTTCAAATAGCTTTGTTTAAATGTGTTTGACTTTCATTTGATTCAATTAGCTTTGCTTGAATGTGGTTAACTTTCAATTGAGTCAATTTGCTTTGTTGAATTCATTTGACTTTCATTTGATTCAAAAAGTTTTGTTTGACTGTCATAAGATTCAATTAGCCTCGTTGAATGCATTTGACAATCATTTGATTCAAAAAGCTTTGTTTGAATTCTTTGGACTTTTACTTGATTCAATTAGCTTTTTTGAAAGCATTTGACTTTCATATGATTTAATTAGCTTTGTTTGAATGTTTTTGACTTTCATTTGATGCAATTAGCTTTGTCTGAATGTGTTTGACTTTCGTTTGATTTAATTATCTTTTTTGAATGCATTTGACTTTCATTTGATTCAGATAGCATTGTTTGAATGTGTTTGACTTTCATTTGATTCAAATAGCTTTGTTTGAATGTGTTTGCCTTCCATTGGATTTAATTAGCTTTGTTTGAATGTGGTTGACTTTTAATTGATTCAATTTGATCTGTTGAATGCATTTGACTTTCATTTGATTCAAAAAGATTTGTTTGAATGTGTTTGACTTTCATATGATTCAATTAGTATCGTTGAATGCATTTGACAATCATTTGATTCAAAAAGCTATGTTTGAATTTGTTTGACTTTCACTTGATTCAATTAGCTTTTTTGAACTCATTTGACTTTCTTTGGATTCAAAAAGCTTTGTTTGAATGTGTTGGAATTTCACTTGATTTAAATTAGCTTTGTTTGAATGTGGTTAACTTTCATTTGATACAATTAGCTTTGTTTGAATGTGGTTGACTTTCATTTGATTCAATTAGGTTTGTTAGAATGCCATTGACTTTCGTTTGATTCAATTAGGTTTGTTAGAATGCCATTGACTTTCATTTGATTCAATTAGCTTTGTTGAATGCATATGACTTTCATTTGATTCAAAAAGCTTTGTTTGAATGTGTTTGACTTTCATTTGATTCAATTAGCATCGTTGAACGCATTTGACAGTCATTTGATTCAAAAAACTTTGTTTGAATTACCTAGACTTTCACTTGATTCAATTAGCTTTTTTGAATGCATTTAACTTTCATTTGATTTAAAAAGCTTTGTTTAAATGTAATTGACTTTCACTTGATTTAATTACTTTTTTTTAATTGCATTTGACTTTCAGTTGATTCAAAAAGATTTGTTTGAATCTGCTTGACTTTCATATGATTCAATTAGCATCGTTGAACGGATTTGACAATCATTTGATTCAAAAAGCTTTGTATGACTTTCACTTGATTCAAATCGCTATTTTGAATGCATTTGAATTTCATTTGATTGAAAAAGCTTTGTTTGAATGTGTTTGATTTTCATTTGATTAAATTAGCTTTGTTTGAATGTGATTGACTTTCATTTGAATCAATTAGCTTTGTTTAATGCATTTGACTTTCATTTAATTCAAAAAGCTTTGTTTGAATGTGTTTGACTTTAATTTGATTCAAATAGCTTTGTTTGAATGATTTTGACTTTCACTTGATTTAAATACCTTTTTTGAATGCGTTTGACTTTCATTTGATTCAAATAGCATTTCTTGAATGTGTTTGACTTTCATTTGGTTCAAATAGCTTTGTTTAAATGTGTTTGACTTTCATTTGATTCAATTAGCTTTGCTTGAATGTGGTTAACTTTCAATTGAGTCAATTTGCTTTGTTGAATTCATTTGACTTTCATTTGATTCAAAAAGTTTTGTTTGACTGTCATATGATTCAATTAGCCTCGTTGAATGCATTTGACAATCATTTGATTCAAAAAGCTTTGTTTGAATTCTTTGGACTTTTACTTGATTCAATTAGCTTTTTTGAAAGCATTTGACTTTCATATGATTTAATTAGCTTTGTTTGAATGTTTTTGACTTTCATTTGATGCAATTAGCTTTGTCTGAATGTGTTTGACTTTCGTTTGATTTAATTATCTTTTTTGAATGCATTTGACTTTCATTTGATTCAGATAGCATTGTTTGAATGTGTTTGACTTTCATTTGATTCAAATAGCTTTGTTTGAATGTGTTTGCCTTCCATTGGATTTAATTAGCTTTGTTTGAATGTGGTTGACTTTTAATTGATTCAATTTGATCTGTTGAATGCATTTGACTTTCATTTGATTCAAAAAGATTTGTTTGAATGTGTTTGACTTTCATATGATTCAATTAGTATCGTTGAATGCATTTGACAATCATTTGATTCAAAAAGCTATGTTTGAATTTGTTTGACTTTCACTTGATTCAATTAGCTTTTTTGAACTCATTTGACTTTCTTTGGATTCAAAAAGCTTTGTTTGAATGTGTTTGAATTTCACTTGATTTAAATTAGCTTTGTTTGAATGTGGTTAACTTTCATTTGATTCAATTAGCTTTGTTTGAATGTGGTTGACTTTCATTTGATTCAATTAGGTTTGTTAGAATGCCATTGACTTTCGTTTGATTCAATTAGGTTTGTTAGAATGCCATTGACTTTCATTTGATTCAATTAGCTTTGTTGAATGCATATGACTTTCATTTGATTCAAAAAGCTTTGTTTGAATGTGTTTGACTTTCATTTGATTCAATTAGCATCGTTGAACGCATTTGACAGTCATTTGATTCAAAAAACTTTGTTTGAATTACCTAGACTTTCACTTGATTCAATTAGCTTTTTTGAATGCATTTAACTTTCATTTGATTTAAAAAGCTTTGTTTAAATGTAATTGACTTTCACTTGATTTAATTACTTTTTTTTAATTGCATTTGACTTTCAGTTGATTCAAAAAGATTTGTTTGAATCTGCTTGACTTTCATATGATTTCAATTAGCATCGTTGAACGGATTTGACAATCATTTGATTCAAAAAGCTTTGTATGACTTTCACTTGATTCAAATCGCTATTTTGAATGCATTTGAATTTCATTTGATTGAAAAAGCTTTGTTTGAATGTGTTTGATTTTCATTTGATTAAATTAGCTTTGTTTGAATGTGATTGACTTTCATTTGAATCAATTAGCTTTGTTTAATGCATTTGACTTTCATTTAATTCAAAAAGCTTTGTTTGAATGTGTTTGACTTTAATTTGATTCAAATAGCTTTGTTTGAATGATTTTGACTTTCACTTGATTTAAATACCTTTTTTGAATGCGTTTGACTTTCATTTGATTCAAATAGCATTTCTTGAATGTGTTTGACTTTCATTTGGTTCAAATAGCTTTGTTTAAATGTGTTTGACTTTCATTTGATTCAATTAGCTTTGCTTGAATGTGGTTAACTTTCAATTGAGTCAATTTGCTTTGTTGAATGCATTTTGACTTTCATTTGATTCAAAAAGTTTTGTTTGACTGTCATATGATTCAATTAGCCTCGTTGAATGCATTTGACAATCATTTGATTCAAAAAGCTTTGTTTGAATTCTTTGGACTTTTACTTGATTCAATTAGCTTTTTTGAAAGCATTTGACTTTCATATGATTTAATTAGCTTTGTTTGAATGTTTTTGACTTTCATTTGATGCAATTAGCTTTGTCTGAATGTGTTTGACTTTCGTTTGATTTAATTATCTTTTTTGAATGCATTTGACTTTCATTTGATTCAGATAGCATTGTTTGAATGTGTTTGACTTTCATTTGATTCAAATAGCTTTGTTTGAATGTGTTTGCCTTCCATTGGATTTAATTAGCTTTGTTTGAATGTGGTTGACTTTTAATTGATTCAATTTGATCTGTTGAATGCATTTGACTTTCATTTGATTCAAAAAGATTTGTTTGAATGTGTTTGACTTTCATATGATTCAATTAGTATCGTTGAATGCATTTGACAATCATTTGATTCAAAAAGCTATGTTTGAATTTGTTTGACTTTCACTTGATTCAATTAGCTTTTTTGAACTCATTTGACTTTCTTTGGATTCAAAAAGCTTTGTTTGAATGTGTTTGAATTTCACTTGATTTAAATTAGCTTTGTTTGAATGTGGTTAACTTTCATTTGATTCAATTAGCTTTGTTTGAATGTGGTTGACTTTCATTTGATTCAATTAGGTTTGTTAGAATGCCATTGACTTTCGTTTGATTCAATTAGGTTTGTTAGAATGCCATTGACTTTCATTTGATTCAATTAGCTTTGTTGAATGCATATGACTTTCATTTGATTCAAAAAGCTTTGTTTGAATGTGTTTGACTTTCATTTGATTCAATTAGCATCGTTGAACGCATTTGACAGTCATTTGATTCAAAAAACTTTGTTTGAATTACCTAGACTTTCACTTGATTCAATTAGCTTTTTTGAATGCATTTAACTTTCATTTGATTTAAAAAGCTTTGTTTAAATGTAATTGACTTTCACTTGATTTAATTACTTTTTTTTAATTGCATTTGACTTTCAGTTGATTCAAAAAGATTTGTTTGAATCTGCTTGACTTTCATATGATTCAATTAGCATCGTTGAACGGATTTGACAATCATTTGATTCAAAAAGCTTTGTATGACTTTCACTTGATTCAAATCGCTATTTTGAATGCATTTTGAATTTCATTTGATTGAAAAAGCTTTGTTTGAATGTGTTTGATTTTCATTTGATTAAATTAGCTTTGTTTGAATGTGATTGACTTTCATTTGAATCAATTAGCTTTGTTTAATGCATTTGACTTTCATTTAATTCAAAAAGCTTTGTTTGAATGTGTTTGACTTTAATTTGATTCAAATAGCTTTGTTTGAATGATTTTGACTTTCACTTGATTTAAATACCTTTTTTGAATGCGTTTGACTTTCATTTGATTCAAATAGCATTTCTTGAATGTGTTTGACTTTCATTTGGTTCAAATAGCTTTGTTTAAATGTGTTTGACTTTCATTTGATTCAATTAGCTTTGCTTGAATGTGGTTAACTTTCAATTGAGTCAATTTGCTTTGTTGAATTCATTTGACTTTCATTTGATTCAAAAAGTTTTGTTTGACTGTCATATGATTCAATTAGCCTCGTTGAATGCATTTGACAATCATTTGATTCAAAAAGCTTTGTTTGAATTCTTTGGACTTTTACTTGATTCAATTAGCTTTTTTGAAAGCATTTGACTTTCATATGATTTAATTAGCTTTGTTTGAATGTTTTTGACTTTCATTTGATGCAATTAGCTTTGTCTGAATGTGTTTGACTTTCGTTTGAATTTAATTATCTTTTTTGAATGCATTTGACTTTCATTTGATTCAGATAGCATTGTTTGAATGTGTTTGACTTTCATTTGATTCAAATAGCTTTGTTTGAATGTGTTTGCCTTCCATTGGATTTAATTAGCTTTGTTTGAATGTGGTTGACTTTTAATTGATTCAATTTGATCTGTTGAATGCATTTGACTTTCATTTGATTCAAAAAGATTTGTTTGAATGTGTTTGACTTTCATATGATTCAATTAGTATCGTTGAATGCATTTGACAATCATTTGATTCAAAAAGCTATGTTTGAATTTGTTTGACTTTCACTTGATTCAATTAGCTTTTTTGAACTCATTTGACTTTCTTTGGATTCAAAAAGCTTTGTTTGAATGTGTTTGAATTTCACTTGATTTAAATTAGCTTTGTTTGAATGTGGTTAACTTTCATTTGATTCAATTAGCTTTGTTTGAATGTGGTTGACTTTCATTTGATTCAATTAGGTTTGTTAGAATGCCATTGACTTTCGTTTGATTCAATTAGGTTTGTTAGAATGCCATTGACTTTCATTTGATTCAATTAGCTTTGTTGAATGCATATGACTTTCATTTGATTCAAAAAGCTTTGTTTGAATGTGTTTGACTTTCATTTGATTCAATTAGCATCGTTGAACGCATTTGACAGTCATTTGATTCAAAAAAACTTTGTTTGAATTACCTAGACTTTCACTTGATTCAATTAGCTTTTTTGAATGCATTTAACTTTCATTTGATTTAAAAAGCTTTGTTTAAATGTAATTGACTTTCACTTGATTTAATTACTTTTTTTTAATTGCATTTGACTTTCAGTTGATTCAAAAAGATTTGTTTGAATCTGCTTGACTTTCATATGATTCAATTAGCATCGTTGAACGGATTTGACAATCATTTGATTCAAAAAGCTTTGTATGACTTTCACTTGATTCAAATCGCTATTTTGAATGCATTTGAATTTCATTTGATTGAAAAAGCTTTGTTTGAATGTGTTTGATTTTCATTTGATTAAATTAGCTTTGTTTGAATGTGATTGACTTTCATTTGAATCAATTAGCTTTGTTTAATGCATTTGACTTTCATTTAATTCAAAAAGCTTTGTTTGAATGTGTTTGACTTTAATTTGATTCAAATAGCTTTGTTTGAATGATTTTGACTTTCACTTGATTTAAATACCTTTTTTGAATGCGTTTGACTTTCATTTGATTCAAATAGCATTTCTTGAATGTGTTTGACTTTCATTTGGTTCAAATAGCTTTGTTTAAATGTGTTTTGACTTTCATTTGATTCAATTAGCTTTGCTTGAATGTGGTTAACTTTCAATTGAGTCAATTTGCTTTGTTGAATGCATTTGACTTTCATTTGATTCAAAAAGTTTTGTTTGACTGTCATATGATTCAATTAGCCTCGTTGAATGCATTTGACAATCATTTGATTCAAAAAGCTTTGTTTGAATTCTTTGGACTTTTACTTGATTCAATTAGCTTTTTTGAAAGCATTTGACTTTCATATGATTTAATTAGCTTTGTTTGAATGTTTTTGACTTTCATTTGATGCAATTAGCTTTGTCTGAATGTGTTTGACTTTCGTTTGATTAAATTATCTTTTTTGAATGCATTTGACTTTCATTTGATTCAGATAGCATTGTTTGAATGTGTTTGACTTTCATTTGATTCAAATAGCTTTGTTTGAATGTGTTTGCCTTCCATTGGATTTAATTAGCTTTGTTTGAATGTGGTTGACTTTTAATTGATTCAATTTGATCTGTTGAATGCATTTGACTTTCATTTGATTCAAAAAGATTTGTTTGAATGTGTTTTGACTTTTCATATGATTCAATTAGTATCGTTGAATGCATTTGACAATCATTTGATTCAAAAAGCTATGTTTGAATTTGTTTGACTTTCACTTGATTCAATTAGCTTTTTTGAACTCATTTGA
>NW_018745360.1:0-25372 GCF_001683475.1 Chenopodium quinoa
AAAAAGCTCTATTTGAATTTGTTTGACTTTCATTTGATTCAATCGACTTTGTTCGAATGTTTTCGACTTTCATTTGATACAATTAGCTTTGATGAATGCATTTGACTTTCATTTGATACAAAAAGCTCTGTTTGAATGTGTTTGACTCACATTTGATCCAATTAGCTTTGTTTCAATGTGTTTGACTTACATAAGATTCAATTAGCTTTGTTTGAATGTGTTTGACTTTCATTTGATTCAAATAGTTTTCTTAAATGCATTTGACCTTCATCTGATTCAAAAGCTCTTTTTGTGTTTGACTTTCATTTTATTCAATTAGCACTGTTTGAACGTGTTTGACCTTCATTTGGTTCGGATAGGTTTGTTTGAATGTGTTTGACTTTCATTTGATTCAATTGGCTTTGTTCAAATGTTTTTTACATTCATTTGATTCAATTAGATTTGTAGAATGCATTTGACTTTCATTTGATTCAAATAGCTTTGTCTGAATGTGTTTGACTTTCATTTGATTTAATTAGCTTTGTTTAAATGTGTTTTACTTCCATTGGATTCAATTAGCTTTGTAGAATGCATTTGACTTTCATTTGATTTAAATATCTCTGTTTGAATGTGTTTGACTTTCATTTGATTTAATTAGGTTTTTTTAGATGTTTTTGACTTTCGTTTGATTCAATTAGCTTTGTTGAATGCATTTGACTTTCATTTGATTCAAAAAGCTCTGTTTGAATGTGTTTGACTTACATTTGATTCAATTAGCTTTGTTTGGATGTGTTTGACTTTCGTTTGATTCAATTAGGTTTGTTTGAATGTTTTTGACTTTCGTTTGATTCAATTAGCTTTGTTGAATGCATTTGACTTTAATTTGATTCAAAAAGCTCTGTTTGAATGTGTTTGACTTACAATTGATCTAATCAGCATTGTTTGAATGTGTTTGACATTCATTTAATTCAATTAGCTTTGTTTGAATGTGTTTGACTTTCATTTGATTCAAATGGATTTGTTCGAATGTTTTTTACTTTCGTTTGATTCAGTTAGCTTTGTAGAATGCATTCTACTTTTATTTGATTCAAATAGCTTTGTTTGAATGTGTTTGACTTTCATTTGATTTAATTAGGTTTTTTTAGATGTTTTTTACTTTCATTTGATTCAATTAGCTCTGTTGAATGCATTTGACTTTCAGTTGATTCAAAATGCTCTGTTGAATGTGTTTGACTTACATTTGATCCAATTAGCATTGTTTCAATGTGTTTGACTTTCATTTGATTCAATTAGCTTTGTAGATTGCATTTGACAGTCATTTGATTCAAAAAGCTCTTTTTGAATGTGTTTGACTTTCATTTGATTCAATTAGGTCTGTTTGAATGTGTTTGACTATCATTTGATTCAATTAGGTTTGTTTAAATGTGTTTGACTTTCATTTGATTCAATTGGCTTTGTTGGAATGTTTTTGACTTTCATTTGATTCAATTAGCTTTGTAGAATGCATTTGACTTTCATTTGATTCAAATAGTTTAGTTTGAATGTGTTTGACTTTCATTGGATTCATTTGGCTTTGTTCGAATGTTTTTTACTTTCATTTGATTCAATAAGCTTTGTAGAATGCATTTGACTTTCATTAGATTCTAATAGCTTTGTTTGAATGTGTTTGACTTTCATTTGATTCAATTAGGTCTGTTTGAATGTGTTTGACTTTTATTTGATTCAATTAGGTTTGTTTGAATGTGTTTGACTTTCATTTGATTCAATTGGCTTTGTTGGAATGTTTTTGACTTTCATTTGATTCAATTAGCTTTGTAGAATGCATTTAACTTTCGTTTGAATGTTTTTGACTTTCATTTGATCCAATTAGCTTTGTTTCAATGTGTTTGACTTAAATTTGATTCAATTAGCTTTGTTTGAATGTGTTTGACTTTCATTTGATTCAATTAGCTTTCTTAAAATGTATTTGACCTTAATCTGATTCAAAAAGCTCTTTTTGAATATGTTTGACTTTCATTTTATTCAATTAGCACTGTTTGAATCTGTTTGACTTTCATTTGATTCAGATAGTTTGTTTGAATGGTTTAACTTTCATTTGATTCAATGCATAGTTCAAATGTTTTTTACTTTAATTTGATTCTATTAGATTTGTAGAATGCATTTGACTTTCATTTGATCAAATAGCTTTGTCTGAATGTGTTTACTTCCATTTGATTCAATTAGCTTTGTAGAATGCATTGACTTTTATTTGATTCAAATAGCTTGTTGAATGTGTTTGACTTTCATTTGATTTAATAGTTTTTTTAGATGTTTTTGACTTTCTTTTGATTCAATTAGCTTTGTTGAATGCATTTGACTTTCATTTGATTCAAAAAGCTCTGTTTGAATGTGTTTGACTTACATTTGTTTAATTAGCTTTGTTTGGATGTGTTTGACTTTCGTTTGATTCAATTAGGTTTGTTTGAATGTTTTTGACTTCGTTTGTTTCAATTAGCTTGTTGAATGCATTTGACTTTAATTTGATTCAAAAAGCTCTGTTTGAATGTGTTTGACTTACAATTGATCTAATCAGCTTTGTTTGAATGTGTTTGACATTCATTTGATTCAATTAGCTTTGTTTGAATGTGTTTAACTTTCATTTGATTCAAATGGATTTGTTCGAATGTTTTTACTTTCGTTTGATTCAGTTAGCTTTGTAGAATGCATTGACTTTTATTTGATTCAAATAGCTTAGTTTGAATGTGTTTGACTTTCATTTGATTTAATTAGGTTTTTTAGAGTTTTTTACTTTCATTTGATTCAATTAGCTTTGTTGAATGCATTTGACTTCAATTGATTAAAATGCTCTGTTTGAATGTGTTTGACTTACATTTGATCCAATTACCATTGTTACAATGTGTTTGACTTTCATTTGATTCAATTAGCTTTGTAAGATTGCATTTGACAGTCATTTGATTCAAAAAGCTCTTTTTGAATGTGTTTGACTTTCATTTGATTCAATTAGGTCTGTTTGAATGTGTTTGACTATCATTTGATTCAATTAGGTTTGTTTAAATGTGTTTGACTTTCATTTGATTCAATTGGCTTTGTTGGAATGTTTTGACTTTCATTTGATTCAATTAGCTTTGTAGAATGCATTTGACTTTCATTTGATTCAAATAGTTTAGTTTGAATGTGTTTGACTTCATTGGATTCATTTGGCTTTGTTCGAATGTTTTTTACTTTCATTTGATTCAATAAGCTTTGTAGAATGCATTTGACTTTCATTAGATTCTAATAGCTTTGTTTGAATGTGTTTGACTTCATTTGATTCAATTAGGTCTGTTTGAATGTGTTTGACTTTCATTTGATTCAATTAGGTTTGTTTGAATGTGTTTGACTTTCATTTGATTCAATTGGCTTTGTTGGAATGTTTTTGGACTTTCATTTGATTCAATTAGCTTGTAGAATGCATTTAACTTTCGTTTGAATGTGTTGACTTTCATTTGATCCAATTAGCTTTGTTTCAATGTGTTTGACTTAAATTTGATTCAATTAGCTTGTTTGAATGTGTTTGACTTTCATTTGATTCAATTAGCTTTCTTAAATGTATTTGACCTTAATCTGATTCAAAAAAGCTCTTTTTGAATATGTTTGACTTTCATTTTATTCAATTTAGCACTGTTTGAATCTGTTTGACTTTCATTTGATTCAGATAGGTTTGTTTGAATGTGTTTAACTTTCATTTGATTCAATTGGCATAGTTCAAATGTTTTTTACTTTAATTTGATTCTATTAGATTTGTAGAATGCATTTGACTTTCATTTGATTCAAATAGCTTTGTTGAATGTGTTTTACTTCCATTTGATTCAATTAGCTTTGTAGAATGCATTTGACTTTTATTTGATTCAAATAGCTTTGTTTGAATGTGTTTGACTTTCATTTGATTTAATTAGGTTTTTTTAGATGTTTTTGACTTTCTTTTGATTCAATTAGCTTTGTTGAATGCATTTGACTTTCATTTGATTCAAAAAGCTCTGTTTGAATGTGTTTGACTTACATTTGTTTAATTAGCTTTGTTTGGATGTGTTTGACTTTCGTTTGATTCAATTAGGTTTGTTTGAATGTTTTTTGACTTTCGTTTGTTTCAATTAGCTTTGTTGAATGCATTTGACTTTAATTTGATTCAAAAAGCTCTGTTTGAATGTGTTTGACTTACAATTGATCTAATCAGCTTTGTTGAATGTGTTTGACATTCATTTGATTCAATTAGCTTTGTTTGAATGTGTTTAACTTTCATTTGATTCAAATGGATTTGTTCGAATGTTTTTTACTTTCGTTTGATTCAGTTAGCTTTGTAGAATGCATTTGACTTTTATTTGATTCAATAGCTTAGTTTGAATGTGTTTGACTTTCATTTGATTTAATTAGTTTTTTTAGATGTTTTTACTTTCATTTGATTCAATTAGCTTGTTGAATGCATTTGACTTTCAATTGATTAAAATGCTCGTTTGAATGTGTTTGACTTACATTTGATCCAATTACCATTGTTACAATGTGTTTGACTTTCATTGATTCAATTAGCTTTGTAGATTGCATTTGACAGTCATTTGATTCAAAAGCTTTTTTGAATGTGTTTGACTTTCATTTGATTCAATTAGTCTGTTTGAATGTGTTTGACTATCATTTGATTCAATTAGGTTTGTTTAAATGTGTTTGACTTTCATTTGATTCAATTGCTTTGTTGGATGTTTTGACTTTCATTTGATTCAATTAGCTTTGTAGAATGCATTTGACTTTCATTTGATTCAAATAGTTTAGTTTGAATGTGTTTGACTTTCATTGGATTCATTTGGCTTTGTTCGAATGTTTTTTACTTTCATTTGATTCAATAAGCTTTGTAGAATGCATTTGACTTTCATTAGATTCTAATAGCTTTGTTTGAATGTGTTTGACTTTCATTTGATTCAATTATGAATGTGTTTGACTTTCATTTGATTCAATTAGGTTTGTTTGAATGTGTTTGACTTTCATTTGATTCAATTGGCTTTGTTGAATGTTTTTGACTTTCATTTGATTCAATTAGCTTTGTAGAATGCATTTAACTTTCGTTTGAATGTGTTTGACTTTCATTTGATCCAATTAGCTTTGTTTCAATGTGTTTGACTTAAATTTGATTCAATTAGCTTTGTTTGAATGTGTTTGACTTTCATTTGATTCAATTAGCTTTCTTAAATGTATTTGACCTTAATCTGATTCAAAAAGCTCTTTTTGAATATGTTTGACTTTCATTTTATTCAATTAGCACTGTTTGAATCTGTTTGACTTTCATTTGATTCAGATAGGTTTGTTTGAATGTGTTTAACTTTCATTTGATTCAATTGGCATAGTTCAATGTTTTTTTTTAATTTGATTCTATTAGATTTGTAGAATGCATTTGACTTTCATTTGATTCAAATAGCTTTGTCTGAATGTGTTTTACTTCCATTTGATTCAATTAGCTTTGTAGAATGCATTTGACTTTTATTTGATTCAAATAGCTTTGTTTGAATGTGTTTGACTTTCATTTGATTTAATTAGGTTTTTTTAGATGTTTTTGACTTTCTTTTGATTCAATTAGCTTTGTTGAATGCATTTGACTTTCATTTGATTCAAAAAGCTCTGTTTGAATGTGTTTGACTTACATTTGTTTAATTAGCTTTGTTTGGATGTGTTTGACTTTCGTTTGATTCAATTAGGTTTGTTTGAATGTTTTTGACTTTCGTTTGTTCAATTAGCTTTGTTGAATGCATTTGACTTTAATTTGATTCAAAAGCTCTGTTTGAATGTGTTTGACTTACAATTGATCTAATCAACTTTGTTTGAATGTGTTTGACATTCATTTGATTCAATTAGCTTTGTTTGAATGTGTTTTAACTTTCATTTGATTCAAATGGATTTGTTCGAATGTTTTTACTTTCGTTTGATTCAGTTAGCTTTGTAGAATGCATTTGACTTTTATTTGATTCAAATAGCTTAGTTTGAATGTGTTTGACTTTCATTTGATTTAATTAGGTTTTTTTAGATGTTTTTTACTTTCATTTGATTCAATTAGCTTTGTTGAATGCATTTGACTTTCAATTGATTAAAATGCTCTGTTTTGAATGTGTTGACTTACATTTGATCCAATTTACCATTGTTACAATGTGTTTGACTTTCATTTGATTCAATTAGCTTTGTAGATTGCATTTGACAGTCATTTGATTCAAAAACCTCTTTTTGAATGTGTTTTGACTTTCATTTGATTCAATTAGGTCTGTTTGAATGTGTTTGACTATCATTTTGATTCAATTAGGTTTGTTTAAATGTGTTTTGACTTTCATTGATTCAATTGGCTTTGTTGGAATGTTTTTGACTTTCATTTGATTCAATTAGCTTTGTAGAATGCATTTGACTTTCATTTGATTCAAATAGTTTAGTTTGAATGTGTTTGACTTTCATTGGATTCATTTGGCTTTGTTCGAATGTTTTTTACTTTCATTTGATTCAATAAGCTTTGTAGAATGCATTTGACTTTCATTAGATTCTAATAGCTTTGTTTGAATGTGTTTGACTTTCATTTGAATTCAATTAGGTCTGTTTGAATGTGTTTGACTTTCATTTGATTCAATTAGGTTTGTTTGAATGTGTTTGACTTTCATTTGATTCAATTGGCTTTGTTGGAATGTTTTTGACTTTCATTTGATTCAATTAGCTTTGTAGAATGCATTTGACTTTCGTTTGATTCAAATAGTTTAGTTTGAATGCGTTTGACTTTCATTGGATTCATTTGGCTTTGTTCGAATGTTTTTTACTTTCATTCGATTCAATAAGCTTTTGTAGAATGCATTTGACTTTCATTAGATTCCAATAGCATTGTTTTGAATGTGTTTGACATTCATTTGATTTAGTTAGGTTTTTTAGATGTTTTTTACTTTCATTTGATTCATTTAGTTTTGTTTGAATGTGTTTGACTTTCATTTGATTTAATTAGCTTTGTAGATTGCATTTGACCTTCATTTGATTCAAAAAGATCTTTTTGAATGTGTTAGACTTTCATTTGATTCAATTAGCTCTGTTTGAATGTGTTTGAATTTCATTTGATTCAATTAGACTTGTTTGAATGTGTTTTACTTTCATTTGATTCAATTAGCTTTGTTTGGATGTGTTTGACTTTAATTTGATTCAATTAGCTTTATAGAATGCATTTGACTTTCACTTGATTCAAATAGTTTTGTTTGAATGTGTTTGACCTTTTATTGATTTAATTTGAATTTTTTAGATGTTTTTTACTTTCATTTGAGTCAATTAGATTTCTAGAATGCATTTGACTTTCATTTGATTCAAATAGCTTTGTCTGAATGTGTTTGACTTTCATTTGATTTAATTAGATTTTTTTAGATGTTTTTGACTTTCGTTTGATTCAATTAGCTTTGTTGAATGCATTTGACTTTCATTTGATTCAAAAAGCTCTGTTTGAATGGGTTTGACTTACATTTGATTCAATTAGCTTTGTTTGAATGTGTTTGACTTTCATTTGATTTCAATTAGCTTTCTTAAATGCATTTGACCTTCATTTGATTCAAAAAGCTCTATTTGAATTCGTTTGACTTTCATTTGATTCAATTGGCTTTGTTCGAATGTTTTCGACATTCATTTGACTCAATTTAGCTTTGATGAATGCATTTGACTTTCATTTGATACAAACAGCTCTGCTTGAATGTGTTTGACTCACATTTGATCCAATTAGCTTTGTTTCAATGTGTTTTGACTTACATTTGATTATATTTGCTTTGTTTGAATGTGTTCGACTTTCATTTGATTCAATTAGCTTTCTTAAATGCATTTGACCTTCATCTGATTCAAAAAGCTCTTTTTAATGTGTTTGACTTTCATTTTATTCAATTAGGTCTGTTGAATGTGTTTGACTTTCATTTGATTTAATTTGGTTTGTTTAAATGTGTTTGACTTTCATTTGATTCAATTGGCTTTGTTGGAAAAGTTTTTTACTTTCATTTGATTCAATTTGATTTGTAGAATACATTTGACTTTCATTTGATTTAAATAGCTTTGTCTGAATGTGTTTGACTTTCATTTGATTTAATTAGATTTTTTTAGATGTTTTTGACGTTCATTTGATTCAATGAGCTTTGTAGAATGCATTTGACTTTCATTTGATTCAAATAGCTTTGTTTGAATGTGTTTGACTTTCATTTGATTCAATTAGGTTTTTTTAGATGTTTTTTACTTTCGTTTGATTCAATTAGCTTTTTGAATGCATTTGACTTTCATTTGATTCAAAAAGCTCTGTTTGAATGTGTTTGACTTACATTTGATTCAATTACCTTTGTTTGGATGTGTTTGACTTTCGTTGATTTAATTAGGTTTGTTTGAATGTTTTTTACTTTCGTTTGATTCAATTAGCTTTGTTGAATGCAATTGACTTGAATTTGATTCAAAAAGCTCTGTTTGAATGTGTTTGACTTACAATTGATCTAATCAGCTTTGTTTGAATGTGTTTGACATTCATTTGATTCAATTGGCTTTGTTTGAATATGTTTGACTTTCATTTGATTCAAATGGATTTGTTCGAATGTTTTTTACTTTCGTTTGATTCGGTTAGCTTAGTAGAATGCATTTTGACTTTTATTTGATTCAAATAGCTTTATTTGAATGTGTTTGACTTTCATTTGATTTAATTAGGTTTTTTTTAGATGTTTTTTACTTTCATTTGATTCAATTAGCTTTGTTGAATGCATTTGACTTTCAATTGATTCAAAATGCTCTTTTTGAATGTGTTTTGACTTACATTTGATCCAATTAGCATTGTTACAATGTGTTTGACTTTCATTTGATTCAATTAGCTTTGTAGATTGCATTTGACAGTCATTTGATTCAAAAAGCTCTTTTTGAATGTGTTTGACTTTCATTTGTTTCAATTAGGTCTGTTTGAATGTGTTTGACTATCATTTGATTCAATTACGTTTGTTTAAATGTGTTTGACTTTCATTTGATTCAATTGGCTTTGTTGGAAATGTTTTTGACTTTCATTTGATTCAATTAGCTTTGTAGAAATGCATTTCACTTTCATTTGATACAAATAGTTTAGTTTGAATGTGTTTGACTTTCATTGGATTCATTTGGCTTTGTTAGAATGTTTTTTACTTTCATTTGATTCAATAAGCTTTGTAGAATGCATTTGACTTTCATTAGATTCCAATAGCTTTGTTTGAATGTGTTTGACTTTCCTTTGATTCAATTAGGTCTGTTTGAATGTGTTTGACTTTCATTTGATTCAATTAGGTTTGTTTGAATGTGTTTGACTTTCATTTGATTCAATTGGCTTTGTTGGAATGTTTTTGACTTTTCATTTGATTCAATTAGCTTTGTAGAATGCATTTGACTTTCATTTGATTCAAATAGTTTAGTTTGAATGTGTTTGACTTTCATTGGATTCATTTGGCTTTGTTCGAGTGTTTTTTACTTTCATTTGATTCAATAAGCTTTGTAGAATGCATTTGACTTTCATTAGATTCCAATAGCTTTGTTTGAATGTGTTTGACTTTCATTGATTTAATTAGGTTTTTTTAGATGTTTTTGACTTTCATGTGATTCATTTTAGTTTTATTTGAATGTGTTTGAACTTTCATTTGATTTAATTAGCTTTGTAGATTGCATTTGACCTTCATTTGATTCAAAAAGCTCTTTTGAATGTGTTTGACTTTCATTTGATTCAATTAGCTCTGTTTGAATGTGTTTGAATTTCATTTGATTCAATTAGACTTGTTTGAATGTGTTTTACTTTCATTTGATTCAATTAGTTTTGTTTGGATGTGTTTGACTTTAATTTGATTCAATTAGCTTTATAGAATGCATTTGACTTTCACTTGATTCAAATAGTTTTGTTTGAATGAAGTTTAACCTTTTATTGATTCAAAAAGCTCTATTTGAATGTGTTTGACTTACATTTGAATTCAATTAGCTTTGTTTGAATGTGTTTGACTTTCATTTGATTCAATTAGCTTTCTTAAATGCATTTGACCGTCATTTAATTCAAAAAAGCTCTTTTTGAATGTGTTTGACTTTCATTTGATTCAATTAGGTCTGTTTGAATGTGTTTGACTTTCATTTGATTCAATAGGTTTGTTTGAATGTGTTTGACTTTCATTTGATTCAATTGGCTTTGTTGGAATGTTTTTGACTTTCATTTGATTCAATTAGCTTTGTAGAATGCATTTGACTTTCATTTGATTCAAATAGTTTAGTTTGAATGTGTTTGACTTTCATTTGATTCATTTGGCTTTGTTCGAATGTTTTTTACTTTCATTTGATTCAATAAGCTTTGTAGAATGCATTTGACTTTCATTAGATTCCAATAGCTTTGTTTGAATGTGTTTGACTTTCATTTGATTTATTTAGGTTTTTTTTAGATGTTTTGACTTTCATTTGATTCATTTAGTTTTGTTTGAAATGTGTTTGACTTTCATTTGATTTAAATAGCTTTGTAGATTGCATTTGACCTTCATTAGATTCAAAAAGCTCTTTTTGAATGTGTTTGACTTTCATTTGATTCAATTAGCTCTGTTTGAATGTGTTTGAATTTTATTTGATTCAATTAGACTTTGTTTGAATGTGTTTTACTTTCATTTGATTCAATTAGCTTTTGTTTGGATGTGTTTGACTTTAATTTGATTCAATTAGCTTTATAGAATGCATTTGACTTTCACTTGATTCAAATAGTTTTGTTTGAATGTGTTTGACCTTTTATTGATTTAATTTGAATTTTTCAGATGTTTTTTACTTTCATTTGAGTCAATTAGATTTGTAGAATGCATTTAACTTTCATTTGATTCAAATAGCTTTGTCTGAATGTGTTTGATTTTCATTTGATTTAATTAGATTTTTTTAGATGTTTTTTACTTTCGTTTGATTCAATTAGCTTTGTTGAATGCATTTGAATTTCATTTGATTCAAAAAGCTCTGTTTGAATGTGTTTGACTTACATTTGATTCAATTAGCTTTTATTTGAATGTGTTTGACTTTCATTTGATTTAATTAGCTTTCTTAAATGCATTTGACCTTCATTTGATTCAAAACGCTCTTTTTGAATTTGTTTGACTTTCATTTGATTCAATTGACTTCCATTTGATTCAATGAACCTGTTGCTTTAGTCTTAGAGACTCTTGGGTTTTTTCCCATTCACAAAGAAGGGTGAAATTCTATGCTGCATTTCATGGGAAGATTGAAGATTGGTACACGGTTGGCTAGCATCACATTTTTGGACGCATTTCATGACTATTTTGGGCGTGTGGATCCTAGGCCATTTACTATCTATTATTAACTTATGTGCTAGTTAATGTTGCTGAAATAATGCCAAGAATCTAGCTCTTGGCCGGTGTAATGGGGGGGTTATCAATAGGCTTTATTATGCTTTCATTACTTAGCTTAAATCAAGGCTTAAATCAAGGAGGAAACCATTGGCTGTTGCCTTTCATTCTTGGACGGTTTCCTTGGCTTTTGGTGTGCTTTTGCTGCTCCTTTCCTCTATAAAAGGGAGAGCAAAACAGAAATTAAGAGGCAGTTTTGAGATTTGATAAAAAACCTTGTGTTTATAGCATTTTAACTTAGAGTTTGTCTCAAGTTCAAGTGTTCCCTTATTGCTTTGAGTGAGTCTTGAGTGATAAGCTTAGGAGAGATTGAGTGAGTCTTATCTCTGGCCTAAAACCCCAAAACTTTGAGTGTGTCCTTGAGTTTTGGCCCTTTTATCTTGTTCCTTGATATTTGAGTATTCTAATTATAAGTATTTTTAAAATCCATCAACCCATATTCGGGAGGGGGTATTTAGATTTACATCAATTTGACTTTCATTTGATTGAAATAGCTTTGTTTGAATGTGTTTGACTTTCATTTGATTTAAATTAGGTTTTTTTTAGATGTTTTTTACTTTCATTTGATTCAAAAAGCTCTGTTTGAATGTGTTTGACTCACATTTGATCCAATTAGCTTTGTTTCAATGTGTTTGCCTTACATTTGATTCAATTAGCTTTGTTTGAATGTGTTTGACTTTCATTTCATTCAATTAGCTTTCTTAAATGCATTTGACTTCATCTGATTCAAAAAGCTCTTTTTAAATGTGTTTGACTTTCATTTTATTCAATTAGGTCTGTTTGAATGTGTTTGACTTTCATTTGATTCAATTAGGTTTGTTTAAATGTGTTTGACTTTCATTTGATTCAATTGGCTTTGTTGGAATGTTTTTTACTTTCATTTGGTTCAATAGATTTGTAGAATACATTTGACTTTCTTTTAATTTAAATAGCTTTGTCTGAATGTGTTTGACTTTCATTTGATTTTAATTAGATTTTTTTAGATGTTTTTGACGTTCATTTGATTCAATGAGCTTTGTAGAATGCATTTGACTTTTATTTGATTCAAATAGCTTTGTTTGAATGTGTTTGACTTTCATTTGATTCAATTAGGTTTTTTTTAGATGTTTTTACTTTCATTTGATTCAATTAGCTTTGTTGAATGCATTTGACTTTCATTGATTCAAAAAGCTCTGTTTGAATGTGTTTGACTTACGTTTGATTCAATTAGCTTTGTTTGGATGTGTTTTGACTTTCGTTTGATTCAATTAGGTTTGTTTGAATGTTTTTTACTTTCGTTTGATTCAATTAGCTTTGTTGAATGCAATTGACTTTAATTTGATTCAAAAAGCTCTGTTTGAATGTGTTTGACTTACAATTGAATCTAATCAGCTTTGTTTGAATGTGTTTGACATTCATTTGATTCAATTAGCTTTGTTTGAATGTGTTTGACTTTCATTTGATTCAAATGGATTTGTTCGAATGTTTTTTACTTTCGTTTGATTCAGTTAGCTTTGTTAGAATGCATTTGACTTTTATTTGATTCAAATAGCTTTGTTTGAATGTGTTTGACTTAACATTTGATCCAATTAGCATTGTTACAATGTGTTTGACTTTCATTTGATTCAATTAGCTTTGTAGATTGCATTTGACAGTCATTTTGATTGAAAAAGCTCTTTTTGAATGTGTTTGACTTTCATTTGATTCAATTAGGTTTGTTTGAATGTGTTTGACTATCATTTGATTCAATTAGGTTTGTTTAAATGTGTTTTGACTTTCATTTGATTCAATTGGCTTTGTTGGAATGTTTTTGACTTTCATTTGATTCAATTAGCTTTGTAGAATGCATTTGACTTTCATTTGATACAAATAGTTTAGTTTGAATGTGTTAAAACTTTCATTGGATTCATTTGGCTTTGGTTAGAATGTTTTTTACTTTCATTTGATTCAATAAGCTTTGTAGAATGCATTTGACTTTCATTAGATTCCAATAGCTTTGTTTGAATGTGTTTGATTTTCATTTGATTCAATTAGGTCTGTTTGAATGTGTTAGACTTTCATTTTATTCAATTAGGTTTGTTTGAATGTGTTTGACTTCATTTGATTCAATTGGCTTTGTTGGAATGTTTTTGACTTTCATTTTATTCAATTAGCTTTGTAGAATGCATTTGACTTTCATTTGATTCAAATAGTTTAGTTTAAATGTGTTTGACTTTCTTTGGATTCATTTGGCTTTGTTCGAATGTTTTTTACTTTCATTCGATTCAATAAGCTTTGTAGAATGCATTTGACTTTCATTAGATTCCAATAGCTTTGTTTGAATGTGTTTGACTTTCATTTGATTTAATTAGGTTTTTTAGATGTTTTTGACTTTCATTTGATTCAATTAGCTTTGTTGAATGCATTTGACTTTCAATTGATTCAAAATGCTCTGTTTGAATGTGTTTGACTTACATTTGATCCAGTTAGCATTGTTACAATGTGTTTGACTTTCATTTGATTCAATTAGCTTTGTAGATTGCATTTGACAGTCATTTGATTCAAAAAGCTCTTTTTGAATGTGTTTTGACTTTCATTTGATTCAATTAGGTCTGTTAGAATGTGTTTGACTATCATTTGATTCAATTAGGTTTTGTTTAAATGTGTTTGACTTTCATTTGAATTCAATTGGCTTTGTTGGAATGTTTTTAACTTTCATTTGATTCAATTAGCTTTGTAGAATGCATTTGACTTTCATTTGATTCACAGGGTTTTAGTTTGAATGTGTTTGACTTTCATTGGATTCATTTGGCTTTGTTCGAATGTTTTTTACTTTCATTTAATTCAATAAGCTTTGTAGTATGCATTTGACTTTCATTAGATTCCAATAGCTTTGTTTGAATGTGTTTGACTTTCATTTGATTTAATTAGGTTTTTTTAGATGTTTTTTGACTTTCATTTGATTCAATTAGCATTGTCGAATGCATTTGACTTTCAACTGATTCAAAATGCTCTGTTTGAATGTGTTTGACTTACATTTGATCCAATTAGCATTGTTACAATGTGTTTGACTTTCATTTGATTCAATTAGCTTTGTAGATTGCATTTGAAAGTCATTTGATTCAAAAAGCTCTTTTTGAATGTGTTTGACTTTCATTTGATTCAATTAGGTTTGTTTGAATGTGTTTGACTATCGTTCGATTCAATTAGGTTTGTTTAAATGTGTTTGTCTTTCATTTGATTCAATTGGCTTTGTTGGAATGTTTTTTACTTTCATTTGATTCAATTAGCTTTGTAGAATGCATTTGACTTTCATTTGATACAAATAGTTTAGTTTGAATGTTTAACTTTCATTGGATTCATTTGGCTTTGTTAGAATGTTTTTTACTTTCATTTGATTCAATAAGCTTTGTAGAATGCATTTGACTTTCATTAGATTCCAATAGCTTTGTTTGAATGTGTTTGATTTTCAATTTGATTCAATTAGGTCTGTTTGAATGTGTTTGACTTTCATTTTATTCAATTAGGTTTGTTTGAATGTGTTTGACTTTCATTTGATTCAATTAGCTTTGTTGGAACTTTTTTGACTTTCATTTGATTCAATTAGCTTTGTAGAATGCATTTGACTTTCATTTGATTCAAATAGTTTAGTTTAAATGTGTTTGACTTTCTTTGGATTCATTTGGCTTTGTTCGAATGTTTTTTACTTTCATTCGATTCAATAAGCTTTGTAGAATGCATTTGACTTTCATTAGATTCCCAATAGCTTTGTTTGAATGTGTTTGACTTTCATTTTGATTTAATTAGGTTTTTTAGATGTTTTTACTTTCATTTGATTCAATTAGCTTTGTTCAATGCATTTGACTTTCAATTGATTCAAAATGCTCTGTTTGAATGTGTTTGACTTACATTTGATCCAATTAGCATTGTTACAATGTGTTTTGACTTTCATTTGATTCAATTAGCTTTCTTAAATGCATTTGACCTTCATCTGATTCAAAAAGCTCTTTTTGAATGTGTTTGACTTTCATTTTATTCAATTAGGTCTGTTTGAATGTGTTTGACTATCATTTGATTCAATTAGGTTTGTTTAAATGTGTTTGACTTTCATTTGATTCAATTGGCTTTGTTGGAATGTTTTTAACTTTCATTTGATTCAATTAGCTTTGTAGAATGCATTTGACTTTCATTTGATTCAAATGGTTTAGTTCGAATGTGTTTGACTTTCATTGGATTCATTTGGCTTTGTTCGAATGTTTTTTACTTTCATTTAATTCAATAAGCTTTGTAGATTGCATTTGACTTTCATTAGATTCCAATAGCTTTGTTTGAATGTGTTTGACTTTCATTTGATTCAATTAGGTCTGTTGAATGTGTTTGACTTTCATTTGATTCAATTAGGTTTGTTTGAATGTGTTTGACTTTCATTTGATTCAATTGGCTTTGTTGGAATGTTTTTGACTTTCATTTGATTCAATAAGCTTTGTAGAATGCATTTGACTTTCATTAGATTCCAATAGCTTTGTTTGAATGTGTTTGACTTTCATTTGATTTAATTAGGTTTTTGAATGTTTTTGACTTTCATTTGATTCATTTAGTTTTGTTTGAATGTGTTTGACTTTCATTTGATTTAATTAGCTTTGTAGATTGCATTTGACCTTCATTTGATTCAAAAAGATCTTTTTGAATGTGTTTGATTATCATTTGATTCAATTAGCTCTGTTTAAATGTGTTTGAATTTCATTTGATTCAATTAGACTTGTTTGAATGTGTTTTACTTTCATTTGATTCAATTAGCTTTGTTTGGAATGCATTTGACTTTCACTTGATTCAAATAGTTTTGTTTGAATGTGTTTGACCTTTTATTGATTTAATTTGAATTTTTTTAGATGTTTTTTACTTTCATTTGAGTCAATTAGATTTGTAGAAATGCATTTGACTTTCATTTGATTCAAATAGCTTTGTCTGAATGTGTTTAACTTTCATTTGATTTAATTAGATTTTTTTTAGATGTTTTTGACTTTCGTTTGATTCAATTAGCTTTGTTGAATGCATTTGACTTTAATTTGATTTCAAAAAGCTCTGTTTGAATGTGTTTGACTTACATTTGATTCTATTAGCTTTGTTTGAATGTGTTTGACTTTCATTTGATTCAATTAGCTTTCTTAAATGCATTTGACCTTCATTTTTGATTCAAAAAGCTCTGTTTGAATTTGTTTGACTTTCATTTGATTCAATTGGCTTTGTTCGAATGTTTTCGACTTTCATTTGACTCAATTAGCTTTGATGAATGTATTTGACTTTCATTTGATACAAAAAGCTCTGTTTAAATGTGTTGACTCATATTTGATCCAATTAGCTTTGTTTCAATGTGTTTGACTTACATTTGATTCAATTAGCTTTGTTTGAATGTGTTTGATTTCATTTGATTCAATTAGCTTTCTTAAATGCATTTGAACTTCATCTGATTCAAAAAGCTCTTTTTGAATGTGTTTGACTTTCATTTTATTCAATTAGGTCTGTTTGAATGTGTTAGACTTTCATTTGATTCAATAGGTTTGTTTAAATGTGTTTGACTTTCATTTGATTCAATTGGCTTTGTTGGAATGTTTTTTACTTTCATTTGATTCAATTAGATTTGTAGAATACATTTGACTTTCATTTGATTTAAATAGCTTTGTCTGAATGTGTTTGACTTTCATTTGATTTAATTAGATTTTTTTAGATGTTTTGACGTTCATTTGATTCAATGAGCTTTGTAGAATGCATTTGACTTTCATTTGATTCAAATAGCTTTGTTTGAATGTGTTTGACTTTCATTTGATTTAATTAGGTTTTTTTAGATGTTTTGACTTTCGTTTGATTCAATTATTTGACTTTCATTTGATTCAAAAAGCTCTGTTTGAATGTGTTTGACTTACATTTGATTCAATTAGCTTTGTTTGATGTGTTTGACTTTTGTTTGATTCAATTAGGTTTGTTTAAATGTTTTGACTTTTGTTTGATTCAATTAGCTTTGTTGAATGCATTTGACTTTAATTTGATTCAAAAAGCTCTGTTTGAATGTGTTTGACTTACAATTGATCTAATCAGCTTTGTTTGAATGTGTTTGACATTCATTTGATTCAATTAGCTTTGTTTGAATGTGTTTGACTTTCATTTGATTCAAATGGATTTGTTCGAATGTTTTTTACTTTCGTTTGATTCAGTTAGCTTTGTAGAATGCATTTGACTTTTATTTGATTCAAATAGCTTTGTTTGGATGTGTTTGACTTTTATTTGATTTAATTAGGTTTTTTTTAGTTGTTTTTTTTACTTTCATTTGATTCAATTAGCTTTGTTGAATGCATTTGACTTTCTATTGATTCAAAATGCTCTGTTTGAATGTGTTTGACTTACATTTGATCCAATTAGCATTGTTACAATGTGTTTGACTTTCATTTGATTCAATTAGCTTTGTAGATTGCATTTGACAGTCATTTGATTCAAAAAGCTTTTTTTGAATGTGTTTGACTCACATTTGATCCAATTAGCTTTGTTTCAATGTGTTTGACTTACATTTGATTCAATTAGCTTTGTTTGAATGTGTTTGACTTTCATTTGATTCAATTAGCTTTCTTAAATGCATTTGACCTTCATCTGATTCAAAAAGCTCTTTTTTAATGTGTTTGACTTTCATTTTATTCAATTAGGTCTGTTTGAATGTGTTAGACTTTCATTTGATTCAATTAGGTTTGTTTAAATGTGTTTGACTTTCATTTGATTCAATTGGCTTTGTTGGAATGTTTTTTACTTTCATTTGATTCAATTAGATTTGTAGAATACATTTGACTTTCATTTGATTTAAATAGCTTTGTCTGAATGTGTTTGACTTTCATTTGATTTAATTAGATTTTTTTAGATGTTTTTGACGTTCATTTGATTCAATGAGCTTTGTAGAATGCATTTGACTTTCATTTGATTCAAATAGCTTTGTTTGAATGTGTTTGACTTTCATTTGATTCAATTAGGTTTTTTAGATGTTTTTGACTTTCGTTTGATTCAATTTGACTTTCATTTGATTGAAAAAGCTCTGTTTGAATGTGTTTGACTTACATTTGATTAAATTAGCTTTGTTTGGATGTGTTTGACTTTTGTTTGATTCAATTAGGTTTGTTTGAATGTTTTTGACGTTCAATTGATTCAAAATGCTCTGTTTGAATGTGTTTGACTTACATTTGATCCAATTAGCATTGTCACAATGTGTTTGACTTTCATTTGATTCAATTAGCTTTGTTGATTGCATTTGACAGTCATTTGATTCAAAAAGCTTTTTTGAATGTGTTTGACTTTCATTTGATTCAATTAGGTCTGTTTGAATGTGTTTGACTATCATTTGATTCAATTAGGTTTGTTTAAATGTGTTGACTTTCATTTGATTCAATTGGCTTTGTTGGAATGTTTTTACTTTCATTTGATTCAATTAGCTTTGTAGAATGCATTTGACCTTCATTTGATACAAATAGTTTAGTTTGAATGTGTTTGACTTTCATTGGATTCATTTGGCTTTGTTCGAATGTTTTTTACGTTCATTTGATTCAATAAGCTTTGTAGAATGCATTTGACATTCATTAGATTCGAATAGCTTTGTTTGAATGAGTTTGACTTTCATTTGATTCAATTAGGTCTATTTGAATGTGTTTGACTTTCATTTGATTCAAACAGCTTTGTCTGAATGTGTTTGACTTTCATTTGATTTAATTAGGTTTTTTTAGATGTTTTTGACTTTCGTTTAATTCAATTAGCTTTGTTGAATACATTTAACTTTCATTTGATTCAAAAAGCTTTTTTGAATGTGTTTGACTTACATTTGATTCAATTAGCTTTGTTTGGATGTGTTTGACTTTCGTTTGATTCAATTAGGTTTGTTTGAATGTTTTTTACTTTCGTTTGATTCAATTAGCTTTGTTGAATGCATTTGACTTTAATTTGATTCAAAAAGCTCTGTTTGAATGTGTTTGACTTACATTTGATCTAATCAGCTTTAATTGAATGTGTTTGACTTTCATTTGATTCAATTAGCTTTGTTTGAATGTGTTTGACTTTCATTTGATTTAATTAGGTTTTTTTAGATTTTATTACTTTCATTTGATTCAAATAGCTCTGAATGTGTGTTTGACTTTCATTTGATTTAATTAGGTTTTTTAAGATGTTTTTTACTTTCATTTGATTCAATTAGCTTTGTTGAATGCATTTGACTTTCAATTGATTCAAAATGCTCTGTTTGAATGTGTTTGACTTACATTTGATCCAATTAGCTTTGTTTCAATGTGTTTGACTTTCATTTGATTCAATTAGCTTTGTAGATTGCATTTGACCGTCATTTGATTCAAAAAGCTCTTTTGAATGTGTTTGACTTTCATTTGATTCAATTAGGTCTGTTTGAATGTGTTTAACTTTCATTTGATTCAATTAGGTTTGTTTGAATGTGTTTGACTTTCATTTGATTCAATTGGCTTTGTTCGAATATTTTTTACTTTCATTTGATTCAATTAGATTTGTAGAATACATTTGACTTTCATTTGATTCAAATAGCTTTGTCTGAATGTGTTTGACTTTCATTTGATTTAATTAGATTTTTTTAGATGTTTTTGACTTTCATTTGATTCAATGAGCTTTGTTGAATGCATTTGACTTTCATTTGATTCAAAAAGCTCTGTTTGAATGTATTTGACTTACATTTGACTCTGTTAGGTTTGTTTGAATGTGTTTAACTTTCATTTGATTCAATTAGCTTTGTAGATTGCATTTGACTTTCATTTAACTCAAATAGCTTTGTTGAATGTGTTTGATTTCATTGGATTCATTTGGCTTTGTTCGAATGTTTTTTACTTTCATTTGATTCAATAAGCTTTGTAGAATGTATTTGACTTTCTTTTGATTCAATTAGCTTTGTTTGAATGAGTTTGACTTTCATTTGATTTAATTAGGTTTGTTTGAATGTGTTTGACTTTCATTTGATTCAATTGGCTTTGTAGAAAGCATTTGACTTTCAATAGCTTTGTTTGAATGCATTTGACTTTTATTTGATTTAAATAGCTTTGTTTGAATGTGTTTGACTTTCATTTGATTTAATTAGGTTTTTTAGATGTTTTTGACTTTCATTTGATTCATTTAGTTTTGTTTGAATGTGTTTGACTTTCATTTATTTAATTAGCTTTGTAGATTGCATTTGACCTTCATTTGATTCAAAAAGCTCTTTTTGAATGTGTTTGACTTTCATTTGATTCAATTAGCTCTGTTTGAATGTGTTTGAATTTCATTTGATTCAATTAGACTTGTTTGAATGTGTTTTACTTTTGTTTGATTCAATTAGCTTTGTTTGGATGTGTTTGACTTTAATTTGATTCAATTAGCTTTATAGAATGCATTTGACTTTCACTTGATGTAAATAGTTTTGTTTGAATTGACCTTTTATTGTTTTAATTTGAATTTTTTAGATGTTTTTTACTTTCATTTGAGTCAATTAGATTTGTAGAATGCATTTGACTTTCATTTGATTCAAATAGCTTTGTCTGAATGTGTTTGACTTTCATTTGATTTAATTAGATTTTTTTAGATGTTTTTGAATTTCGTTTGATTCAATTAGCTTTGTTGAATGCATTTGACTTTCATTTGATTCAAAAAGCTCTGTTTGAATGTGTTTGACTTACATTTGATTCAATTAGCTTTGTTTGAATGTGTTTGACTTTCATTTGATTCAATTAGCTTTCTTAAATGCATTAGACCTTCATTTGATTCAAAAAGCTCTTTTTGAATTTGTTTGACTTTCATTTGATTCAATTGGCTTTGTTCAAATGTTTTCGACTTTCATTTGATTCAATTAGCTTTGATGAATGCATTTGACTTTCATTTGATTCAAAAAGCTCCGTTTCAATGTGTTTGACTCACATTTAATCCAATTAGCTTTGTTTCAATGTGTTTGACTTTCATTTGATTTAATTAGCTTTGTAGATTGCATTTGACCGTCATTTGATTCAAAAAGCTCTTTTTGAATGTGTATGACTTTCATTTGATTCAATTAGGTCTGTTTGAATGTGTTTGACTTTCATTTGATTCAATTAGGTTTGTTTGAATGTGTTTGACTTTCATTTGATTCAATTGGCTTTGTTGGAATGCTTTTGACTTTCATTTGATTCAATTAGCTTTGTAGAATGCATTTGACTTTCATTTGATTCAAATAGTTTAGTTTGAATGTGTTTGACTTTCATTGGATTCATTTGGCGTTGTTCGAATGTTTTTTACTTTCATTTGATTCAATAAGCTTTGTAGAATGCATTTGACTTTCATTAGATTCCAATAGCTTTGTTTGAATGTGTTTGACTTTCATTTGATTTAATTAGGTTTTTTAGATGTTTTTGAATTTCATTTGATTCATTTAGTTTTGTTTGAATGTGTTTGACTTTCATTTGATTTAATTAGCTTTGTAGATTGCATTTGACCTTCATTTGATTCAAAAAGCTCTTTTTGAATGTGTTTGACTTTCATTTGATTCAATAAGCTCTGTTTGAATGTGTTTGAATTTCATTTGATTCAATTAGACTTGTTTGAATGTGTTTTACTTTTATTTGATTCAATTAGCTTTGTTTGGATGTTTTTGACTTTAATTTGATTCAATTAGTTTTGTAGAATGCATTTGACTTTCACTTGATTCAAATAGTTTAATGTGTTTGACTTTCATTTATTCAATTAGCACTGTTTGAATGTGTTTTACTTTCATTTGATTCAGATAGGTTTGTTTGAATGTTTGACTTTCATTTGATTCAATTGGCTTTGTTCAAATGTTTTTTACTTTCATTTCATTCAATTAGATTTGTAGAATGCATTTGACTTTCATTTGATTCAAATAGCTTTGTCTGAATGTGTTTGACTTTCATTTGATTTAATTACCTTTGTTTGAATGTGTTTTACTTCCATTTGATTCAATTAGCTTTGTAGAATGCATTTGACTTTCATTTGATTCAAATAGCTTTGTTTGAATGTGTTTGACTTTCATTTGATTTAATTAGGTTTTTTAGATGTTTTTGACTATCGTTTGATTCAATTAGCTTTGTTGAATGCATTTGACTTTCATTTGATTCAAAATCTCTGTTTGAATGTGTTTGACTTACATTTGATTCAATTAGCTTGTTTGGATGTGTTTGACTTTTGTTTGATTCAATTAGGTTTGTTTGAATGTTTTTGACTTTCGTTTGATTTTAGTTAGCTTTGTAGAATGCATTTGACTTTTATTTGATTCAAATAGCTTTGTTTGAATGTGTTTGACTTTCATTTGAGTTAATTAGGTTTTTTTAGATGTTTTTTACTTTCATTTGATTCAATTAGCATTGTTGAATGCATTTGACTTTCAATTGATTCAAAATGCTCTGTTTGAACGTGTTTGAATTACATTTGATCCAATTAGCATTGTTTACAATGTGTTTGACTTTCATTTGATTCAATTAGCTTTGTAGATTGCATTTGACTTTCATTTAACTCAAATAGCTTTGTCGAATGTGTTTGACTTTCATTTGATTCAAAAGCTTTGTCTGAATGTTGACTTTCATTTGATTTAATTAGATTTTTTTAGATGTTTTTTACTTTCATTTGATTCAATTAGCTTGTTGAATGCATTTGACTTTCATTTGATTCAAAAAGCTCTGTTGAATGTGTTTGACTTACATTTGATTCAATTAGCTTTGTTTGGATGTGTTTGACTTTCATTTGATTCAATTAGCTTTGTTTGAATATCTTTGACTTTCATTTGATTCAATTAGGTTGTTTTGAATGTGTTTTACTTTCATTTGATTCAATTAGCTTTGTTTGAATGTGTTTGACTTTCATTTGATTCAATTAGCTTTGTTCGAATGTGTTTGACTTTCATTTGATTCAATTAGCTTTATAATTGCCTTTGACTTTCATTTGATTCAAATAGTTTTGTTTGAATGTGTTTGACCTTTTATTGATTTAATTTGAATTTTTTTAGATTTTTACTTTCATTTGATTCAATTAGAATTGTACAATGCATTTGAATTTCATTTGATTCAAATAGCTTTGTCTGAATGTGTTTGACTTTCATTTGATTTAATTAGATTTTTTAGATGTTTTTGACTTTCGTTTGCTTCAATTAGCTTTGTTGAATGCATTTGACTTTAATTTGATTCAAAAAGCTCTGTTAGAATGTGTTTGACTTACATTTGATCTAATCAGCTTTGTTTGAATGTGTTTGACTTTCATTTGATTCAATTAGCTTTGTTTGAATGTGTTTGACTTTCATTTGATTTAATTAGGTTTGTTTGAATGTGTTTGACTTTCATTTGATTCAATTGGCTTTGTAGAAAGCATTTGACTTTCAATAGCTTTTTGAATGTGTTTGACTTTTATTTCATTTAATTAGGTTTTTTTAGATGTTTTTGACTTTCATTTGATTCATTTAGTTTTGTTTGAATTGTTTGACTTTCATTTTATTTAATTAGCTTTGTAGATTGCATTTGACCTTCATTTGATTCAAAAAGCTCTTTTTGAATGTGTTTGACTTTCATTTGATTCAATTAGCTCTGTTTGAATGTGTTTGAATTTCATTTGATTCAATTAGACTTGTTTGAATGTGTTTTACTTTCATTTGATTCAATTAGCTTTGTTTGGATGTGTTTGACTTTAATTTGATTCAATTAGCTTTATAGAATGCATTTGACTTTCACTTTATTCAAATAGTTTTGTTTGAATGTGTTTGACCTTTATTGATTTAATTTGAATTTTTTAGATGTTTTTTACTTTCATTTGAGTCAATTAGATTTGTAGAATGCATTTGACTTTCATTTGATTCAAATAGCTTTGTCTGAATGTGTTTGACTTTTCATTTGATTTAATTAGATTTTTTTGATGTTTTTGACTTTCGTTTGATTCAATTAGCTTTGTTGAATGCATTTGACTTTCATTTGATTCAAAAAGCTCTGTTTGAATGTGTTTGACTTACATTTGATTCAATTAGCTTTGTTTGAATGTGTTTGACTTTCATTTGATTCAATTGGCTTTGTTGGAATGTTTTTGACTTTCATTTGATTCAATTAGCTTTGTAGAATGCATTTGACTTTCATTTGATTCAAATAGTTTAGTTTGAATGTGTTTGACTTTCATTGGATTCATTTGGCTTTGTTGAATGTTTTTTACTTTCATTTGATTCAATAAGCTTTGTAGAATGCATTTGACTTTCATTAGATTCCAATAGCTTTGTTTGAATGTGTTTGACTTTCATTTGATTTAGTTAGGTTTTTTTAGATGTTTTTGACTTTCATTTGATTCATTTAGTTTTGTTTGAATGTGTTTGACTTTCATTTGATTTAATTCGCTTTGTAGATTGCATTTGACCTTCATTTGATTCAAAAAGCTCTCTTTGAATGTGTTTGACTTTCATTTGATTCAATAAGCTCTGTTTGAATGTGTTTGAATTTCATTTGATTCAATTAGACTTGTTTGAATGTGTTTTACTTTCATTTGATTCAATTAGCTTTGTAGAATGCATTTGACTTTCACTTGATTCAAATAGTTTTGTTTGAATGTGTTTGACCTTTTATTGATTTAATTGAATTTTTTAGATGTTTTTTACTTTCATTTGAGTCAATTAGATTTGTAGAATGCATTTGACTTTCATTTGATTCAAATAGCTTTGTCTGAATGTGTTTGACTTTCATTTGATTTAATTAGATTTTTTTAGATGTTTTTGACTTTCGTTTGATTAAATTAGCTTTGTTGAATGCATTTGACTTTCAATTTGATTCAAAATGCTCTGTTTGAATGTGTTTGACTTACATTTGATCCAATTAGCATTGTTACAATGTGTTTGACTTTCATTTGATTCAATTAGCTTTCTTAAATTGTTTGAATGTGTTTGACTTTCATTTGATTCAATTAGGTCTGTTTGAATGTGTTTGACTTTCATTTGATTCAATTAGGTTTGTTTAAATGTGTTTGACTTTTCATTTGATTCAATTGGCTTTGTTGGAATGTTTTAACTTTCATTTGATTCAATTAGC
>NW_018745361.1:0-67879 GCF_001683475.1 Chenopodium quinoa
TTCAAACAAAGCTATTTGAATCAAATGACAGTCAAATACGTTCTACAAAGCTAATTGTATCAAATGAAAGTCAAACACATTCAAACAAAGCTATTTGAATAAAATGAAAGTGAAATGCATTCTACAAAGCTAATTGAATCAAATGAAAGTGAAACACATTCAAACAAAGCTATTTGAATCAAATGAGAGTCAAATACATTCAAACAAAGCTAATTAAATCAAATAAAAGTAAAATACATTCTACAAAGCTAATTGAATCAAATGAAAGTCAAACACATTCAAACAAAGCCTTTTAAATCAAATGAAAGTCAAACATATTCAAAAAAAGCTTTTTAATTTCAATGTAAGTCAAACACATTCAAACAAAGCTATATAAATCAAATGAAAGTGAAATGCATTCTACAAAGCAAATTGATCTAAATGAAATTCAAACACATTCAAACAAAGCTATTTGAATCAAATGACAGTCAAACACATTCTACAAAGCTAATTGAATTAATTGAAAGTCAAACACATTCAAACAAAGCTATTTGAATCAAACGAAAGTCAAATACATTCTACAAAACTAATTGAATCAAATGAAAGTCAAACACATTCAACAAAATTGAATCAAATGAAAGTCAAACACATTCAAACAAAGCTATTTTAATTAAATGAATGTCAAATACATTCTACAAAGCTAATTGAATCAAATGAAAGTCAAACACATTCAAACAAAGATATTTGAAGAAAATGAAAGTCAAATACATTCTACAAAGCAAATTGAATCAAATGAAAGTCAAACACAGTCAAACAAATTTATTTGATTCAAATGAAAGTCAAATACATTCTACAAAGGTAATTGAATCAAATGAAAGTCAAACACATTCAAACAAGCTAATTAAATCAAATAAAAGTCAAATACATTCTACAAAGCTAATTGAATCATATAAAAGTCAAACACATTCAAACAAAGCTAATTGAATCAAATGAAAGTCAAATACATTCTACAAAGCTAATTGAATTAAATTAAGGTTAAACACATTCAAAATAAGCTAATTGAATTTAATGAAAGTCAAACACATTCAAACAAAGCTTTCGAATCAAGTGAAAGTCAAATACATTCTACAAAGCTAATTGAATCAAATGAAAGTCAAACACATTCAAACAAAGCTATTTGAATCAAATGAAAGTCAAATACATTCTACTAAGCTAATTGAATCAAATGAAAGTCAAATACATTCAAACAAAGTTATTTGAATCAAATGACAGTCAAATACGTTCTACAAAGCTAATTGTATCAAATGAAAGTCAAACACATTCAAACAAAGCTATTTGAATAAAATGAAAGTGAAATGCATTCTACAAAGCTAATTGAATCAAATGAAAGTAAAACACATTCAAACAAAGCTATTTGAATCAAATGAGAGTCAAATACATTCAAACAAAGCTAATTAAATCAAATAAAAGTCAAATACATTTTACAAAGCTAATTGAATCAAATGAAAGTCAAACACATTCAAACAAAGCTAATTGTATTAACTGAAAGTCAAATACATTCAACACAGCGAATTGAATCAAATGAAAGTAAAACACATTCAAACAAAGCTAATTGAATCAAATGAAAGTTAAATGCATTCAAACAAAGCTATTTGAATAAAATGAGAGTCAAATACATTCTACAAAGCTAATTGAATCAAATGAAAGTCAACCACATTCAAAAAAAGCTAATTCAATCAAATGAAAGTCAAATACATTCAACAAAGCTAATTGAATCAAATGAAAGTCAAAAACATTCAAACAAAGCTAATTGAATCAAATGAAAATCAAGCACATTCAAACAAAGCTATTTTAATCGAATGAAAGTCAATTACATTCTACAAAGCTAATTGAATCAAATGAAAGTCAAACACATTCAAACAAAGCTATTTGAATAAAAAGAAAGTCAAACACATTCAAACAAAGCTATTTGAATCAAATGAGAGTCAACTACATTAAAAACAAAGCTAATTAAATCAATAAAAGTCTAATACATTCTACAAAGCTAATTGAATTAAATTAAAGTCAAACACATTCAAACAAAGCTAATTGAATCAAATGAAAGTCAAACACATTCAGACAAAGATTTCGAATCAAATGAAAGTCAAATACATTCTACAAAGCTAATTCAATCAAATGAAAGTCAAACACATTCAAATAAAGCTATTTGAATCAAATGAAAGTCAAATACATTCTACAAAGCTAATTGAATCAAATGAAATTCAAACACATTCAAACAAAGCTATTTGAATCAAATGAGAGTCAAATAAATTCAAACAAAGCTAATTAAATCAAATAAAAGTCAAATACATTCTACAAAGCTAATTGAATCAAATGAAAGTCAAACACATTCAAACAAAGCTAATTGTATTAACTGAAAGTCAAATACATTCAACAAAGCGAATTGAATCAAATGAAAGTAAAACACATTCAAACAAAGCTAATTGAATCAAATGAAAGTCAAACACATTCAAACAAAGATTTCGTATTAAATGAAAGTCAAATACATTCTACAAAGCTAATTGAATCAAATGAAAGTCATACACATTCAATTAAAGCTATTTGAATCAAATGAAAGTCAAATACATTCTACTAAGCTAATTGAATCAAATGAAAGTCAAATACATTCAAACAAAGCTATTTGAATCAAATGACAGTCAAATACGTTCTACAAAGCTAAATGTATCGAATGAAAGTCAAACACATTCAAACAAAGCTATTTGAATAAAATGAAAGTGAAATACATTCTACAAAGATAATTGAATCAAATGAAAGTCAAACACATTCAAACAAAGCTAATTGAAGAAAATGAAAGTCAAATACATTCTACAAAGCAAATTGAATCAAATGAAAGTCAAACATAGTCAACAAAGTTATTTGATTCAAATGAAAGTCAAATACATTCTACTAAGCTAATTGAATCAAATGAAAGTCAAACACATTCAAACAAAGCTAATTAAATCAAATAAAAGTCAAATACATTCTACAAAGCTAATTGAATCAAATGAAAGTAAAACACATTCAAACAAAGCTGTTTGAATCAAATCAGAGTCAAATAAATTCAAACAAAGCTAATTAAATAAAATAAAAGTAAAATACATTCTACAAAGCTAATTGAATCAAATGAAAGTCAAACAAATTCAAACAAAGTCTTTTAAATCAAATGAAAGTCAAACACATTCAAAAAAAGCTTTTTAATTTAAATGAAAGTCAAACACATTCAATCAAAGCTATATAAATCAAATTAAAGTGAAATGCATTTTACAAAGCAAATTGAATTAAATGAAATTCAAACACATTCAAACAAAGCTATTTGAATCAAATGACAGTAAAATACATTCTACAAAGCTAATTGAATCAATTGAAAGTCAAAACATATTCAAACAAAGCTATTCGAATCAAATGAAAGTCAAATACATTCTACAAAGCTAATTGAATCAAATGAAAGTCAAACACATTCAAACAAAGCTAATTGAATCAAATGAAAGTCAAACACATTCAAACAAAGCTATTTTAATTAAATGAATGTCAAATACATTCTACAAAGCTAATTGAATAAAATGAAAGTCAAACACATTCAAACAAAGCTATTTGAATAAAATGAAAGTCAAATACATTCTACAAAGCAAATTGAAACAAATGAAAGTCAAACACAGTCAAACAAAGTTATTTGACTCAAATGAAAGTCAAATACATTCTACAAAGCTAATTGAATCAAATAAAGTCAAACACATTCAAACAAAGATTTTGAATCAAATGAAAGTCAAACACATTCAAACAAAGATTTTGAATCAAATGAAAGTCAAATACATTCAACAAAGCTAATTCAATCAATGAAAGTCAAACACATTCAAAAAAAGCTATTTGAATCAAATGAAAGTCAAATACATTCTACAAAGCTAATTGAATCAAATGAAAGTCAAACACATTCAAACAAAGCTATTTGAATCAAAGGAGAGTCAAATAAATTCAAAACAAAGCTAATTAAATAAAATAAAGTAAAATACATTCTACAAAGCTAATTGAATCAAATGAAAGTCAAACACAATCAAACAAAGCCTTTTAAATCAAATGAAAGTCAAACACATTCAAAAAAAGCTTTTTAATTTAAATGAAAGTCAAACACATTCAAACAAAGCTACATAAATCAAATGAAAGTGAAATGCATTCTACAATGCAAATTGAACTAAATGAAATTCAAACACATTCAAACAAAGCTATTTGAATCAAATGACAGTAAAATACATTCTACAAAGCTAATTGAATCAATTGAAAGTCAAACACATTCAAACAAAGCTATTTGAATCAAATGAAAGTCAAATACATTCTACAAAGCTAATTGAATCAACTAAATGTCAAACACATTCAAACAAAGCTAATTGAATCAAATGAAAGTCAAACGTATTCAAACAAAGCTATTTTAATTAAATGAATGTCAAATATCTACAAAGCTAATTGAATCAAATGAAAGTCAAACACATTCAAACAAAGCTATTTGAAGAAAATGAAAGTCAAATACATTCTACAAAGCAAATTGAAACAAATGAAAGTCAAACACAGTTAAACAAAGTTATTTGACTCAAATGAAAGTCAAATACATTCTACAAAGCTAATTGAATCAAATGAAAGTCAAACACATTCAAACAAAGCTATTTGAATCAAATGAAAGTCAAACACATTCAAACAAAGATTTTGAATCAAATGAAAGTCAAATACATTATACAAAGCTAATTGAATCAAATAAAAGTCAAACACATTCAAATAAAGCTATTTGAATCAAATGAAAGTCAAATACATTCTACAAAGCTAATTGAATCAAATGAAAGTCAAACACATTCAAACAAAGCTATTTGAATCAAAGGAGAGTCAAATAAATTCAAACAAAGCTAATTAAATCAAATAAAAGTAAAATACATTCTACAAAGCTAATTGAATCAAATGAAAGTCAAACACATTCAAACAAAGCCTTTTAAAATCAAAATGAATGTCAAACACATTCAAAAAAAGCTTTTTAATTTAAATGAAAGTCAAACACATTCAAACAAAGCTATATAAATCAAATGAAAGTGAAATGCATTCTACAAAGCAAATTGATCTAAATGAAATTCAAACACATTCAAACAAAGCTATTTGAATCAAATGACAGTCAAACACATTCTACAAAGCTAATTGAATCAATTGAAAGTCAAACACATTCAAACAAAGTTATTTGAATCAAATGAAAGTCAAATACATTCTACAAAGCTAATTGAATCAAATGAAAGTCAAACACATTCAAACAAAGCTATTTGAATCAAATGAAAGTCAAACACATTCAAACAAAGATTTTGAATCAAATGAAAGTCAAATACATTCTACAAAGCTAATTGAATCAAATAAAAGTCAAACACATTCAAATAAAGCTATTTGAATCAAATGAAAGTCAAATACATTCTACAAAGCTAATTGAATCAAATGAAAGTCAAAACACATTCAACAAAGCTATTTGAATCAAAGGAGAGTCAAATAAATTCAAACAAAGCTAATTAAATCAAATAAAAGTAAAATACATTCTACAAAAGCTAATTGAATCAAATGAAAGTCAAACACATTCAAAACAAAGCCTTTTAAATCAAATGAATGTCAAACACATTCAAAAAAAAGCTTTTTAATTTAAATGAAAGTCAAACACATTCAAACAAAGCTATATAAATCAAATGAAAGTGAAATGCATTCTACAAAGCAAATTGATCTAAATGAAATTCAAACACATTCAAACAAAGCTATTTGAATCAAATGACAGTCAAACACATTCTACAAAGCTAATTGAATCAATTGAAAGTCAAACACATTCAAACAAAGCTATTTGAATCAAATGAAAGTCAAATACATTCAAACAAAGCTATTTTAATTAAATGAATGTCAAATACATTCTACAAAGCGAATTGAATCAAATGAAAGTCAAACACATTCAAACAAAGCTATTTGAAGAAAATGAAAGTCAAATACATTCTACAAAGCAAATTGAATCAAATGAAAGTCAAACACAGTCAAACAAAGTTATTTGATTCAAATGAAAGTCAAATACATTCTACAAAAGCTAATTGAATCAAATGAAAGTCAAACACATTCAAACAAAGCTATTTAAATCAAATGAGAGTCAAATATATTCAATCAAAGCTAATTAAATAAAATAAAAATAAAATACATTCTACAAAGCTAATTGAATCAAATGAAAGTCAAACACATTCAAACAAAGTCTTTTAAATCAAATGAAAGTCAAACACATTCAAAAAAAGCTTTTTAATTTAAATGAAAGTCAAACACATTCAAACAAAGCTATATAAATCAAATGAAAGTGAAATGCATCCTACAAAGAAAATTGAATTAAATGAAATTCAAACACATTCAAACAAAACTATTTGAATCAAATGACAGTAAAATACATTCTACAAAGCTAATTGAATCAATTGAAAGTCAAACACATTCAAACAAAGCTATTTGAATCAAATGAAAGTCAAATTCATTCTACAAAGCTAATTGAAATCAAATGAAAGTCAAACACATTCAAACAAAGCTAATTGAATTAAATGAAAGTCAAACACGTTCAAACAAAGCTATTTTAATTAAATGAATGTCAAATGCATTCTACAAAAGCTAATTGAATCAAATGAAAGTCAAACACATTCAAACAAAGCTATTTGAAGAAAATGAAAGTCAAATACATTCTACAAAGAAAATTGAATCAAATGAAAGTCAAACACAGTCAAACAAAGTTATTTGATTCAAATGAAAGTCAAATACATTCTACAAAGCTAATTAAATCAAATGAAAGTCAAACACATTCAAACAAAGCTAATTAAATCAAATAAAAGTCAAATACATTCTACAAAGCTAATTGAATCAAATGAAAGTCAAAACACATTCAAACAAAGATGTTTGAATCAAATGAGAGTCAAATAAATTCAAACAAAGCTAATTAAATAAAATAAAAGTAAAATACATTCTACAAAGCTAATTGAATCTAATGAAAGTCAAACACATTCAAACAAAGTCTTTTAAATCAAATGAAAGTCAAACACATTCAAAAAAAGCTTTTTAATTTAAATGAAAGTCAAACACATTCAAAACAAACCTATATAAATCAAATGAAAGTGAAATGCATTCTACAAAGCAAATTGAATTAAATGAAATTCAAACACATTCAAACAAAGCTATTTGAATCAAATGACAGTAAAATACATTCTACAAAGCTAATTGAATCAATTGAAAGTTAAACACATTCAAACAAAGCTATTTGAATCAAATGAAAGTCAAATACATTCTACAAAGCTAATTGAATCAAATGAAAGTCAAACACATTCAAACAAAGCTAATTGAATCAAATGAAAGTCAAACACATTCAAACAAAGCTATTTTAATTAAAATGAATGTCAAATACATTCTACAAAGCTAATTTAATCAAATGAATGTGAAACACATTCAAACAAAGCTATTTGAAGATAATGAAAGTCAAATACATTCTACAAAGCAAATTGAAACAAATGAAAGTCAAACACAGTCAAACAAAATTATTTGACTCAAATGAAAGTCAAATACATTCAATAAAGCTAATTGAATCAAGTGAAAGTCAAACACATTCAAACAAAGCTATTTGAACTAAATGAAAGTCAAACACATTCAAACAAAGATTTTGAATCAAATGAAAGTGAAATACATTCTACAAAGCTAATTGAATCAAATGAAAGTCAAACACATTCAAATAAAGCTATTTGAATCAAATGAAAGTTAAATACATTCTACAAAGCTAATTGAATCAAATGAAAGTCAAACACATTTATACAAAGCTATTTGAATCAAAGGAGAGTCAAATAAATTCAAACAAAGCTAATTAAATCAAATAAAAGTAAAATACATTCTACAAAGCTATTTGAATCAAATGAAAGTCAAACACATTCAAACAAAGCCTTTTAAATCAAATGAAAGTCAAAGACATTCAAAAAAAGCTTTTTAATTTAAATGAAAGTCAAACACATTCAAACAAAGCTATATAAATCAAATGAAAGTGAAATGCATTCTACAAAGCAAATTGATCTAAATGAAAATCAAACACATTCAAACAAAGCTATTTGAATCAAATGACAGTCAAACACATTCTACAAAGCTAATTGAATTAATTGAAAGTCAAACACATTCAAACAAAGCTATTTGAATCAAATGAAAGTCAAATACATTCTTCAAAGCTAATTGCATCAAATGAAAGTCAAACACATTCAAATAAAGCTATTTGAATCAAATGAAAGTCGAATACGTTCTACAAAGCTAATTGTATCAAAAGAAAGTCAAACGCAATCAAATAAAGCTATTTGAGTCAAATGAAAGTCGAACACATTCAAACAAAGTTGTTTAAATTAAAAGAAAGTGAAATGCATTCTAACAATGCAAATTGAATTAAATGAAATTCAAACACATTCAAACAAAGCTATTTGAATCAAATGACAGTCAAACACATTCTACAAAGCTAATTGAATCAAATGAAAGTTAAATGCATTCAAACAAAGCTATTTGAATCAAATAAGAGTCAAATACATTCTACAAAGCTAATTGAATCAAATGAAAGTCAAACACATTCAAAAAAAGCTAATTGAATCAAATGAAAGTCAAATACATTCAACAAAGCTAATTGAATCAAATGAAAGTCAAAAACATTCAAACAAAGCTAATTGAATCAAATGAAAGTCAAGCACATTCAAACAAAGCTTATTTAATCGAATGAAAGTCAATTACATTCTACAAAGCTAATTTAATCAAATAAAAGTCAAACACATTCAAACAAAGCTATTTGAATCAAATGAAAGTCAAACACATTCAAACAAAGCTATTTGAATCAAATGAGAGTCAAATACATTAAAACAAATTTAATTAAATCAAATGAAAGTCTAATACATTCTACAAAGCTAATTGAATTAAATTAAAGTCAAACACATTCAAACAAAGCTAATTGATCCAAATGAAAGTCAAACACATTCAAACAAAGATTTCGAATCAAATGAAAGTCAAATACATTCTACAAAGCTAATTGAATCAAATGAAAGTCAAACACATTCAAATAAAGCTATTTGAATCAAATGAAAGTCAAAAAAATTCTACAAAGCTAATTGAATCAAATGAAAGTCAAACACATTCAAACAAAGCTATTTGAATCAAATGAAAGTCAAACACATTCAAACAAAGCCATTTGAATCAAACGAAAGTCAAACACATTCAAACAAAGATTTCGAATCAAATGAAAGTAAAAAACATTCTACAAAGCTAATTGAATCAATTGAAAGTCAAACACATTCAAATAAAGCTATTTAAATCAAATGAAAGTCAAATACATTCTACAAAGCTAATTAAATCAAATGAAAGTCAAACACATTCAAACAAAGCTATTTGAATCAAATGAGAGTCAAACACATTCAAACAAAGATTTTGAATCAAATGAAAGTCAGATACATTCTACAAAGCTAATTGAATCAAATGAAAGTCAAAACACATTCAAACAAAGCTATTTGAATCGAAGGTGAGTCAAATAAATTCAAACAAAGCTAATTAAATCAAATAAAAGTAAAATACATTCTACAAAGCTAATTGATTCAAATGAAAGTCAACCACATTTAAACAAAGCCTTTTAAATCAAATGAAAGTCAAACACATTCAAAAAAAGCTTTTTAATTTAAACGAAAGTCAAACACATTCAAACAAAGCTATATAAATCAAATGAAAGTGAAATGCATTCTACAAAGCAAATTGATCTAAATGAAAATTAAACACATTCAAACAAAGCTATTTGAATCAAATGACAGTCAAACACATTCTACAAAGCTAATTGAATTAATTGAAAGTCAAACACATTCAAACAAAGCTATTTGAATCAAATGAAAGTCAAATACATTCTACAAAGCTAATTGAATCAAATGAAAGTCAAATACATTTAAACAAAGTTATTTGAATCAAATGACAGTCAAATACGTTCTACAAAGCTAATTGTATCAAATGAAAGTCAAACACATTCAAACAAAGCTATTTGAATAAAATGAAAGTGAAATGCATTCTACAAAGCTAATTGAATCAAATGAAAGTAAAACACATTCAAACAAAGCTATTTGAATCAAATGAGAGTCAAATACATTCAAACAAAGCTAATTAAATCAAATAAAAGTCAAATACATTTTACAAAGCTAATTGAATCAAATGAAAGTCAAACACATTCAAACAAAGCTAATTGTATTAACTGAAAGTCAAATACATTCAACACAGCGAATTGAATCAAATGAAAGTAAAACACATTCAAACAAAGCTAATTGAATCAAATGAAAGTTAAATGCATTCAAACAAAGCTATTTGAATCAAATGAGAGTCAAATACATTCTACAAAGCTAATTGAATCAAATGAAAGTCAACCACATTCAAAAAAAAGCTAATTGAATCAAATGAAAGTCAAATACATTCAACAAAGCTAATTGAATCAAATGAAAGTCAAAAACATTCAAACAAAGCTAATTGAATCAAATGAAAATCAAGCACATTCAAACAAAGCTATTTTAATCGAATGAAAGTCAATTACATTCTACAAAGCTAATTGAATCAAATGAAAGTCAAACACATTCAAACAAAGCTATTTGAATCAAAAGAAAGTCAAACACATTCAAACAAAGCTATTTGAATCAAATGAGAGTCAACTACATTAAAACAAAGCTAATTAAATCAAATAAAAGTCTAATACATTCTACAAAGCAAATTGAATTAAATTAAAGTCAAACACATTCAAACAAAGCTAATTGAATCAAATGAAAGTCAAACACATTCAGACAAAGATTTCGAATCAAATGAAAGTCAAATACATTCTACAAAGCTAATTCAATCAAATGAAAGTCAAACACATTCAAATAAAGCTATTTGAATCAAATGAAAGTCAAATACATTCTACAAAGCTAATTGAATCAAATGAAATTCAAACACATTCAAACAAAGCTTTTTGAATCAAATGAGAGTCAAATAAATTCAAACAAAGCTAATTAAATCAAATAAAAGTCAAATACATTCTACAAAGCTAATTGAATCAAATGAAAGTCAAACACATTCAAACAAAGCTAATTGTATTAACTGAAAGTCAAATACATTCAACAAAGCGAATTGAATCAAATGAAAGTAAAACACATTCAAACAAAGCTAATTGAATCAAATGAAAGTCAAACACATTCAAACAAAGATTTCGTATTAAATGAAAGTCAAATACATTCTACAGATCTAATTGAATCAAATGAAAGTCATACACATTCAATTAAAGCTATTTGAATCAAATGAAAGTCAAATACATTCTACTAAGCTAATTGAATCAAATGAAAGTCAAATACATTCAAACAAAGCTATTTGAATCAAATGACAGTCAAATACGTTCTACAAAGCTAAATGTATCGAATGAAAGTCAAACACATTCAAACAAAGCTATTTGAATAAAATGAAAGTGAAATACATTCTACAAAGATAATTGAATCAAATGAAAGTCTAACACATTCAAACAAAGCTATTTGAATCAAATGAGAGTCAAATAAATTCAAACAAAGCTAATTAAATCAAATAAAAGTAAAATACATTCTACAAAGCTAATTGCATCAAATGAAAGTCAAACACATTCAAACAAAGCCTTTTAAATCAAATGAAAGTCAACACATTCAAACAAAGCTATATAAATCAAATGAATGTGAAATGCATTCTACAAAGCAAATTGAATGAAATGAAATTCAAACACATTCAAAAAAAGCTATTTGAATCAAATGATAGTCAAATACATTCTACAAAGCTAATTGAATCAATTGAAAGTCAAACACATTCAAACAAAGCTATTTGAATCAAATGAAAGTCAAATACATTCTACAAAGCTAATTGAATCAAATGAAAGTCAAACACATTCAAACAAAGCTATTTTAATTAAATGAATGTCAAATACATTCTACAAAGCTAATTGAATCAAATGAAAGTCAAACACATTCAAACAAAGCTATTTGAAGAAAATGAAAGGCAAATACATTCTACAAAGCAAATTGAAACGAATGAAAATCAAACACAGTCAAACAAAGTTATTTGACTCAAATGAAAGTGAAATACATTCTACAAAGCTAATTGAATCAAATGAAAGTCAAACACATTCAAATAAAGCTATTTGAATCAAATGAAAGTCAAATACGTTCTACAAAGCTAATTGTATCAAATGAAAGTCAAACGCAATCAAATAAAGCTATTTGAGTCAAATGAAAGACAAACACATTCAAACAAAGTTGTTTAAATTAAATGAAAGTGAAATGTATTCTACAAAGCTAATTGAATCAAATGAAAGTTAAACGCATTCAAGCAAAGCTAATTGAATCAAATGAAAGTCAAACACATTCAAACAAAGCTAATTGAATCAAATGAAAGTCAAATACATTCAACAAAGCTAATTGAATCAAATGAAAGTCAAACACATTCAAACAAAGCTAATTGAATCAAATGAAAGTCAAGCACATTCAAACAAAGCTATTCTAATCGAATGAAAGTCAATTACATTCTACAAAGCTAATTGAATCAAATGAAAGTCAAACACATTCAAACAACGCTATTTGAAACAAATGAAAGTCAAACACATTCAAACAAAGCTATTTGAATCAAATGAGAGTGAAATACATTAAAACAAAGCTAATTAAATCAAATAAAAGTCTAATACATTCTACAAAGCTAATTGAATTAAATTAAAGTAGAACACATTCAAACAAAGCTAATTGAACAAATGAAAGTCAAACACATTCAAACAAAGATTTCGAATCAAATGAAAGTCAAATACATTCTACAAAGCTAATTGAATCAAATGAAAGTCAAACACATTCAAATAAAGCTATTTCAATCAAATGAAAGTCAAATACATTCTACAAAGCTAATTGAATAAAAGGAAAGTCAAACACATTCAAACAAAGCTATTTGAATCAAATCAGAGTCAAAAAAATTTAAACAAAGCTAATTAAATCAAATAAAAGTAAAATACATTCTACAAAGCTAATTGAATCAAATGAAAGTCAAACACATTCAAACAAAGCCTTTTAAATCAAATGAAAGTCAAACACATTTAAAAAAAGCTTTTTAATTTAAATGAAAGTCAAACACATTCAAACAAAGCTATATAAATCAAATGAAAGTGAAATGCATTCTACAAAGCAAATTGAATTAAATGAAATTTAAACACATTCAAACAAAGCTATTTGAATCAAATTACAGTCAAACACATTCTACAAAGCTAATTGAATCAATTGAAAGTCAAACACATTCAAACAAAGCTATTTGAATCAAATGAAAGTCAAATACATTTTACAAAGCTAATTTAATCAAATGAAAGTCAAACACATTCAAACAAAGCTTATTGAATCAAATGAAAGTCAAACACATTTAAACAAAGCTATTTTAATTAAATGAATGTCAAATACATTTTACAAAGCAAATTGAATCAAATGAAAGTCAAACACATTCAAACAAAGCTATTTGAAGAAAATGAAGGTCAAATACATTCTACAAAGCAAATTGAATCAAATGAAAGTCAAACACAGTCAAACAAAGTTATTTGATTCAAATGAAAGTCAAATACATTCTACAAAGCTTATTGAATCAAATGAAAGTCAAACACATTCAAACAAAGCTAATTAAATAAAATAAAAGTCAAATACATTCTACAAAGCTAATTGAATTAAATAAGCTAATTCAAAATAAGCTAATCGAATTAAATTAAAGTCAAACACATTCAAAATAAGCTAATATAATTAAATTAAAGTCAATCACATTCAAACTAAGCTTTCGAACCAAGTGAAAGTCAAATACATTCTACAAAGCTAATTGAATCAAATGAAAGTCAAATACATTCTACTAAGCTAATTGAATCAAATGAAAGTCAAACACATTCAAACAAAGCTATTTGAATCAAATGACAGTCAAATACATTTTACAAAGCTAATTGAATCAAATGAAAGTTAAACACATTCAAATAAAGCTAATTGAATCAAATGAAAGTCAAACATATTCAAACAAAGCTATTTTAATCAAATGAAAGTCAAATACGTACAACAAAGCTAATTGTACCAAATGAAAGTCAAACACATTCAAATAAAGCTATTTGAATCAAATGAAAGTCAAACGCATTCAAACAAAGTTTTTTAAATCAAATGAAAGTCAATTACATTCAACAAAGCTAATAGAATCAAATGAAAGTCAAACACATTCAAACAAAGCAAATTGAATCAAATGAAAGTCAAACACATTCAAACATAGCTATTTTAATCAAATGAAAGTCGAATACATTCTACAAAGCTAATTGAATCAAATAAAAGTCAAACACATTCAAACAAAGCTATTTGAATCAAATGAGAGTCAAACACGTTCAAACAAAGCTAATTAAATTAAATAAAAGTCAAATACATTCTACAAAGCTAATTGAATCAAATAAAAGTCAAACACGTTCAAACAAAGCCTTTTAAATCAAATAAAAGTCAAACACATTCAAAAAAAGCTTTTTAATTTAAATGAAAGTCAAACACATTCAAACAAAGCTATATAAATCAAATTAAAGTGAAATGCAATCTACAAAGCAAATTGAATCAAATGAAATTCAATCACATTCAAACAAAGCTATTTGAATCAAATGAAAGTCAAATACATTCTACAAAGCTAATTGAATCAAATGAAACTCAAACACATTCAAACAAAGCTATTTGAATCAAATGAGAGTGAAACATGTTCAAACAAAGCTAATTAAATCAAATAAAAGTCAAATACATTCTACAAAGCTAATTGAATCAAATGAAAGTCAAACACATTCAAACAAAGCTAATTGTATTAACTGAAAGTCAAATACATTCAACAAAGCGAATTGAATCAAATGAAAGTAAAACACATTCAAACAAAGCTTATTGAATCAAATGAAAGTCAAACACATTTAAACAAAGCTATTTTAATTAAATGAATGTCAAATACATTCTACAAAGCAAATTGAATCAAATGAAAGTCAAACACATTCAAACAAAGCTATTTGAAGAAAATGAAGGTCAAATACATTCTACAAAGCAAATTGAATCAAATGAAAGTCAAACACAGTCAAACAAAGTTATTTGATTCAAATGAAAGTCAAATACATTCTACAAAGCTTATTGAATCAAATGAAAGTCAAACACATTCAAACAAAGCTAATTAAATAAAATAAAAGTCAAATACATTCTACAAAGCTAATTGAATTAAATAAGCTAATTCAAAATAAGCTAATCGAATTAAATTAAAGTCAAACACATTCAAAATAAGCTAATATAATTAAATTAAAGTCAATCACATTCAAACTAAGCTTTCGAACCAAGTGAAAGTCAAATACATTCTACAAAGCTAATTGAATCAAATGAAAGTCAAATACATTCTACTAAGCTAATTGAATCAAATGAAAGTCAAACACATTCAAACAAAGCTATTTGAATCAAATGACAGTCAAATACATTTTACAAAGCTAATTGAATCAAATGAAAGTTAAACACATTCAAATAAAGCTAATTGAATCAAATGAAAGTCAAACATATTCAAACAAAGCTATTTTAATCAAATGAATGTCAAATACGTACAACAAAGCTAATTGTACCAAATGAAAGTCAAACACATTCAAATAAAGCTATTTGAATCAAATGAAAGTCAAACGCATTCAAACAAAGTTTTTTAAATCAAATGAAAGTCAATTACATTCAACAAAGCTAATAGAATCAAATGAAAGTCAAACACATTCAAACAAAGCAAATTGAATCAAATGAAAGTCAAACACATTCAAACACAGCTATTTTAATCAAATGAAAGTCGAATACATTCTACAAAGCTAATTGAATCAAATAAAAGTCAAACACATTCAAACAAAGCTATTTGAATCAAATGAGAGTCAAACACGTTCAAACAAAGCTAATTAAATCAAATAAAAGTCAAATACATTCTACAAAGCTAATTGAATCAAATAAAAGTCAAACACGTTCAAACAAAGCCTTTTAAATCAAATAAAAGTCAAACACATTCAAAAAAAGCTTTTTAATTTAAATGAAAGTCAAACACATTCAAACAAAGCTATATAAATCAAATTAAAGTGAAATGCAATCTACAAAGCAAATTGAATCAAATGAAATTCAATCACATTCAAACAAAGCTATTTGAATCAAATGAAAGTCAAATACATTCTACAATGCTAATTGAATCAAATGAAAGTCAAACACATTCAAAACAAAGCTATTTGAATAAAATGAAAGTCAAATACATTCTACAAAGCTAATTGAATCAAATGAAAGTCAAACACATTCAAACAAAGCTATTTGAATCAATTGAGAGTTAAACACATTCAAACAAAGCTATTTGAATCAAATGAAAGTCAAATACATTCTATAAAGCTAATTGAATCAAATGAAAGTGAAACACATTCAAACAAAGCAATTTAAATCAAATGAAAGTTAAAAACATTCAAACAAAGTTATTTAAAATCAAATGAAAGTGAAATGCATTCTACAAAGCTAATTTAATCAAATGAAAGTCAAACACATTCAAACAAAGCTAGTTGAATCGAATATGAGTCAAATACATTCACACAAAGCTATTTGAATCAAATGAAAGTCAAATACATTCTACAAAGCTAATTGAATCAAATGAAATTCAAACACATTCAAACAAAGCTATTTGAATTCAAATGAAAGTCAAATACACATTCAAACAAAGTATTGATCAAATGAAAGTTAAATACATTCTACAAAAAAACAAAAAAAAAAAAAAAAAAAAAAAAAAAAAAAAAAAAAAAAAAAAAAAAAATCAAAATAAGAAAAAAAAGTCAAACAATTCAAAAAAGCTAATATAATAAATAAAGTCAATCACATTCAAACTAAGCTTTCGAACAAGTGAAAGTCAAATACATTCTACAAAGCTAATTGAATCAAATGAAAGTCAAATACATTCTACTAAGCTAATTGAATCAAATGAAAGTCAAACACATTCAAACAAAGCTATTTGAATCAAATGACAGTCAAATACATTTTACAAAGCTAATTGAATAAAATGAAAGTCAAACACATTCAAATAAAGCTAATTGAATCAAATGAAAGTCAAACATATTCAAACAAAGCTATTTTAATCAAATGAATGTCAAATACATTCTACAAAGCTAATTGAATCAATTGAAAGTCAAACTGATCCAAAGTGGACATCTAATGAACCTGTTGCTTTAGTCTTAGAGACTCTTGGGTTTTTCCCATTCACAAAGAAGGGTGAAATTCTATGCTGCATTTCATGGGAAGATTGAAGATTGGTACACGGTTGGCTAGCATCACATTTTGGACGCATTTCATGACTATTTTGGGCGTGTGGATCCTAGGCCATTTACTATCTATTATTAACTTATGTGCTAGTTAATGTTGCTGAAATAATGCCAAGAATCTAGCTCTTGGCCGGTTGTAATTGGGGGGTTATCAATAGGCTTTATTATGCTTTCATTACTTAGCTTAAATCAAGGCTTAAATCAAGGAGGAAACCATTGGCTGTTGGCCTTTCATTCTTGGACGGTTTTCCTTGGCTTTTGGTGTGCTTTTGCTGCTCATTTCCTCTATAAAAGGGAGAGCAAAACAGAAATTAAAAGGCAGTTTTGAGATTTGATAAAAACCTTGTGTTTATAGCATTTTAACTTAGAGTTTGTCTCAAGTTCAAGTGTTCCCTTATTGCTTTGAGTGAGTCTTGAGTGATAAGCTTAGGAGAGATTGAGTGAGTCTTATCTCTGGCCTAAAACCCCAAAACTTTGAGTGTGTCCTTGAGTTTTGGCCCTTTTATCTTGTTCCATGATATTTGAGTATTCTAACTATAAGTATTTTTAAATCCATCAACCCATATTCGGGAGGGGGTATTTAGATTTACATCATCTGGTATCAGAGCCTAGTTAAGGGTTTTCTTAAAGAAAATCGAGTTTGAAGGCGTTTGGAGCAAAACGGCAGAATTCAATCAGTTTGCAGTTGCGGTTTGAGAAGGACATATCTCCTTCGTTTTCTGTCCAAATCGAGTTATTTCTTTTTTGAATCTGGATATTTTTTTGCGTAGATTACTCACAAAAATCTTCAGATATTTTGGAATCTTTCTGCTAATAAACTGGGCAGGTTTTTCGCAGCAGCGCAGAAAAGAGGCAAAACCGGGAAGGCAGAATTCAATTGAAGATTTCTCCCTCATCCGAAAAGCTTTTGAGGAATTTCTTTTTTGCAAATTGGTTGTTTTGATCTGAATATTCTGAATTTGTAAGCCTTTGAGAGTCTAGAGGCAATTTTCGTTTTTCATTTTGTCTCTAATTTCGGCAGTTTTCATTGTACTTGTAATATCCAAGCAAAAATAGTGGAAATCATGTCTAGTGAGGAGCTTGCTAGAATGTTGCAAGTAATCACTGAAAAATTGGAGAATTTGGAGAAAAAAACAGAAGAGAGTGAAGTCTCTAGGGCACAACAAGATACTAGGATGGATGCCATATCTGATATGCTCCTTAAAGCCACTAGGAAAACAAATGAATTAGAGGAGGAGGATGAAAATAGTGGTAACAATTTTAGACAATTTGAGGAAGATAGGGGTCTAAAAATTGATATGCATGAATTTGATGGAGGGCATGATTGTGAGGCTTTCTTAGATTGGGTTAGGCAAATTGAAACCGTTTTTGATTACAAGGGGTATGATGATAGGAAACGGTTCAAGTTGGCTGTCCTTAAACTCACTAAACTAGCTGCATTGTGGTATGAAAACCTCAAGTCAAATAGAAGAAGAGAAGGGAAAGATAAGATAGACTCGTGGGAAAAATTAAAAAAGAAAATGAGGGAAAAATGGGTAAGTAAAGAGTATGAACAAGATCAATACTTAAAATTAACCCACCTATCACAAGAAAACATGAGTGTGGAGGATTACATAAAAGAATTTGAAAGGTTAGGCTTGACTTGCGACTTGCAAGAAAAGGAGGCTTACAAAATTGCTAGATTTGTCAAGGGGTTGACCAAAGAAATTAATAGGAAAGTGGAAGTTACTCATTATGCCACTTTTAGTGATGTATGCAAACTAGATTTGAAGTATGAGTCTCAACTTAAAGAAGAAAGGGAGAAAGAGAAGCCCAAAACTTCTTCTTTCAAGAATACTTCGAAATTTACTCCTTTCAACTCTAAAGGGAGTACTTTTCAAAGTAAAACCTTTTCACCTAGCTCATCAAAAGGGAAAGAAAAACAAGTAGTTTCGCCTAGTGAGCTTTCAACTAGGAGAAAATGCTTCAAGTGTCATGGGAGAGGACATATTGCATCGGAATGTCCTAGTAAGAGTGTGTTAACAGCCTCTCAATGTGCTCTCATGGATGAGGAAGAAAAGGTCTATAACTTTGTGGCTCATGAGGAGGGTTGCGAGTTTGATGAAGAGTATGAGGAAGAGATTCAACCCGAAGATGAGTTCAACATGATGGTGGTTCGTAGAATCTTGTATAATGAACCCGAAATTGATCTTAAACAACGAAACAACTTGTTCCACACTAGATGCAAGATAGGAGAGAAGACTTGCAATGTGATTGTTGATAGTGGTGCCCAAACAGATGTTGTTTCATCCGAGGCTGTGAGTAAATTGAAGTTACCCACTAGAGACCATGGTGAACCTTACAAGCTCAATTGGTTGAATGATGGCACAAGCATTAGAGTCAAGAAGCAAGCATTGGTGTCTTATTCCATTGGAGGGTTCGAAAATGAGCGTTGGTGTGATATTCTTCCTATGGATGCGTGTCATTTGTTGCTTGGAAGACCGTGGCAGTTTGATCATGATTCGGAGCATAAAGGGAAAACTAATGTGTATATTGTAACTACCAAAAATGGTAGAAAAGTTAAGTTAGTGCCTTTACCTCCTAAAGTTGCTAAGAAAGAAAAAGAAAAGCAACTATCTTGTAACTTGTAATGAATATGAACGAATAGTGAAAGAAATGGGGGGAGGGTATGCTTTGGTGGTAAGGACCAAAGATGATAATGGTACTACTTGTATTAACTCATCCATGCTAAATGAGTTATTAGAAGAGTACCAAGATGTGTTCCCCAATGACTTGCCCAAAGGCCTACCTCCAAATAGAGGCATTGAGCACGCCATTGACTTAATTCCAGGAGCACCTTTGCCCAACAAGGCTGCCTATAGGTGTAATCCGGAAGAGAGTAAGGAACTTGAAAAGCAAGTGAACGAATTACTTGAGAGAGGTTATGTGAGAGAAAGCCTTAGTCCTTGCGCGGTTCCAGCCCTCTTAGTACCAAAAAAAGATGGTACTTGGAGAATGTGTGTTGATAGTCGTTCCATTAACAATATAACGGTCAAATACCGTTTTCCTATGCCTCGATTGCAAGATATGTTAGATGAGTTGAGTGGTGCCTTAGTCTTTTCCAAAATAGATTTAAGGAGTGGGTACCATCAAATGAGAATTCGAGAGGGGGATGAGTGGAAGACGGCTTTCAAAACAAAACAAGGGTTGTATGAGTGGTTAGTGATGCCATTTGGGCTTTGCAACGCCCCAAGCTCCTTCATGAGATTGATGAATGAAGTTCTCCGTCCTTTTCTTAATGATTTTGTTGTTGTTTACTTAGATGACATTCTTGTGTATAGTAAAAACAATGATGATCATGTAATTCATTTGAGGAGATTGTTTGAAAAATTGAGGGAGGTGAAGTTGTATGGTAAGCTTGAAAAATGTGTATTCATGACTCCTAGTGTTGTATTCTTAGGATACATTGTAACAGGAGAGGGGGTTCATGTAGATCCGGAGAAGGTAAAAGCAGTCCAGTCTTGGTTGGCTCCAACCAATGTGCACGAAGTTAGAAGTTTTCATGGACTTGCCTCCTTCTATAGGCGGTTCATCAAAAACTTCTCTACCATCATGGCTCCAATCACCGAGTTGACCAAAAAGGGTGAGTTCGTATGGGAAGAAAATGCTCAACGAGCCTTTGAGAAGGTTAAACATATGCTTTGCAACGCTCCTATACTTGTGCTACCAGATTTCAACAAAGTGTTTGAGGTAGAGTGTGATGCAAGTGGGATTGGAATAGGTGCTGTTTTGATTCAAGAGAAGAAGCCCGTGAGTTACTTTAGTGAGAAGTTGAATGGGGCTAAGTTGAACTATTCCACTTATGACCGTGAGTTCTATGCCATAGTTAGAGCACTTGATCATTGGTCTCACTACCTTAGACCAAAACCATTTGTTCTTCATTCCGATCATGAGGCTCTGAAATTTATTCATGGGCAACAAAAACTCAACAAGAGACATGCTAAATGGGTGGAGTTTCTCCAATCATTTACCTTTAGCTCCAAGTACAAGGATGGAAAGAGTAATGTTGTGGCCGATGCATTGTCTCGTCGGAGCTACTTACTTTCCATGGTGGATGCTAAGATCTTGGGTTTTGAACAACTCAAGGAATGTTACATAAATGATCCCGACTTTGCTAGCGAGATAGAGAATCCTACCAAAGAGTTTGTGAGACAAGATGACTACCTCTTTAAAGGTAACAATCTATGTGTTCCGAAGAGTGGGGTTAGGGAGTTATAAGTGAGAGAAGTGCATGGTGGAGGTTTAGCCGGTCATTTTGGGATACAAAAGACTCTTGATATTCTAGGTGAACACTTCTATTGGCCTAGAATGATCAAGGATGTTACTCATGTTGTGGAGAGATGTGCTACTTGTCAAAAGGCTAAGGGACACTTCACAAAGGGTCTTTATACTCCGTTGCCAGTTCCGGATGCTCCATGGGAAAGTGTTAGCATGGATGTCATTGTTGGATTGCCTCGCACTCAAAGGGGAAGAGATAGCATCATGGTTGTTGTAGATAGATTCTCTAAAATGGCACACTTTGTAGCTTGTAATAAAACTGATGATGCCGTGAAAGTGGCCGAGCTGTACTTCAAGGAAATTGTCAAACTCCATGGCATTCCTCGAAGTATAGTATCTGATAGGGACTCCAAATTCCTTAGTCACTTTTGGAGAACCCTATGGAAACTTGTGGGTACCAAGTTACTATTTAGTACCTCTCATCATCCCCAAACCGATGGGCAAACCGAGGTCACTAATAGAACTTTGGGTACTTTGTTACGAGGTCTTGTGAGCAAAACGCAAAAAGATTGGGACATGAAATTAGCCCATGCGGAGTTTGCTTACAATAGAGCTCATTCCCTAACTACTTCCCGTTCTCCATTTGAAGTAGTTTATGGAGTGAACCCATTTGTGCCGATTGATCTTGTTCCTATGGTTAAGAGTGACATGGTAGAGAAAGATGCTAAAAAGAGGGTGGAAACCTTTCAAAAAACCTGTGAGCAAGTGAAGAAAAGAATTGAGGAGATGAATAAAAAATACCAAGAGCGAGCCAATAAGAAACGCAAACAGCCTATTTTTCATCCCGGGGACTTGGTTTGGGTGCATTTGAGGAAGGAGAGGTTCCCTAAGCTTCGCAAAAACAAGCTTATGCCTCGTTCTGATGGTCCTTTTAAGGTTCTTGAGAGGGTGAACGATAGTGCTTACAAAATTGAGCTACCAGACAAATTGATGGGTGTTAGTGCGACTTTCAATGTAGGGGATTTATCACCATACTTTGATGATTCAAGTTTGAGGGCAAACTCTTTTGAAGAAGGGGGGAATGATCCAAAGTGGACATCTAATGAACCTGTTGCTTTAGTCTTAGAGACTCTTGGGTTTTTCCCATTCACAAAGAAGGGTGAAATTCTATGCTGCATTTCATGGGAAGATTGAAGATTGGTACACGGTTGGCTAGCATCACATTTTGGACGCATTTCATGACTATTTTGGGCGTGTGGATCCTAGGCCATTTACTATCTATTATTAACTTATGTGCTAGTTAATGTTGCTGAAATAATGCCAAGAATCTAGCTCTTGGCCGGTTGTAATGGGGGGGTTATCAATAGGCTTTATTATGCTTTCATTACTTAGCTTAAATCAAGGCTTAAATCAAGGAGGAAACCATTGGCTGTTGGCCTTTCATTCTTGGACGGTTTCCTTGGCTTTTGGTGTGCTTTTGCTGCTCCTTTCCTCTATAAAAGGGAGAGCAAAACAGAAATTAAGAGGCAGTTTTGAGATTTGATAAAAACCTTGTGTTTATAGCATTTTAACTTACAGTTTGTCTCAAGTTCAAGTGTTCCCTTATTGCTTTGAGTGAGTCTTGAGTGATAAGCTTAGGAGAGATTGAGTGAGTCTTATCTCTGGCCTAAAACCCCAAAACTTTGAGTGTGTCCTTGAGTTTTGGCCCTTTTATCTTGTTCCATGATATTTGAGTATTCTAACTATAAGTATTTTTAAATCCATCAACCCATATTCGGGAGGGGGTATTTAGATTTACATCAAATACATTCAACAAAGCTAATTGAATCAAATGAAAGTCAAACAAATTCAAACAAAACTATTTGAATCAAATGAAAGTCAAATACATTCTACAAAGCTAATTGAATCAAATGAAAGTCAAACACATTCAAACAAAGCTATTTGAATCAAATGAAAGTCAAATACATTCTAAAAAGCTAATTGAATCAAATGATAGTCAAACACATTTAAACAAAGCTATTCGAACCAAATGAGAGTCAAATACATTCTACAAAGCTAATTGAATCAAATGAAATTCAAACACATTCAAACAAAGCTATTTGAATCAAATGAAAGTCAAACCCATTCAAACAAAGTTATTTGAATCAAATATGAATCAAATACATTCAAACAAAGGTTTTTGAATCAAATGAAAGTCAAATACATTCTACAAAGCTAATTGAATCAAATGAAAGTCAAACACATTCAAACAAAGCTATTTGAATCAAATGAGAGTCAAATACATTCAAACAAAGTTAATTAAATCAAATGAAAGTTAAATACATTCTACAAAGCTAATTGAATCAAATGATAGTCAAACACATTCAAATAAAGCTATTTGAATCAAATGAGAGTCAAATACATTCTAACAAAGCTAATTAAATCAAATAAAAGTTAAATACATTCTACAAAGCTAATTGAATCAAATGAAAGTCAAACACATTGAAACAAAGCTATTTGAATTAAATGAAAGTCAACTACATTCTAAAAAGCTAATTGAATCAAATGAAAGTAAAAAACATTCAAACAAAGCTATTTGAATCAAATGAAAGTCAAATACATTCTACAAAGCTAATTGAATAATATGAAAGTCAAACACATTCAAACAAAGCAATTTAAATCAAATGAAAGTGAAATACATTTTACAAAGCTAATTGAATCACATGAAGGTCAAACACATTCAAACAAAGCTATTTGAATCAAATGAAAGTCAAATACATTCTACAAAGCTAATTGAATCAAATGAAAGTCGAACACATTCAAATAAAGCTATTTGAATCAAATGAAAGTCAAACACGTTCAAACAAAGCTATTTAAATCAAATGAAAGTGAAATGCATTCTACAAAGCTAATTGAATCAAATAAAAGTCAAACACATTCAAATAAAGCTATTTGAATCAAATGAAAGTCAAACACATTCAAACAAAGCAATTTAAATCAAATGAAAGTCAAACACATTCAAATAAAGCTATTTGATCAATGAAAGTCAAACACATTCAAACAAAGCAATTTAAATCAAATGAAAGTGAAATGCATTCTACAAAGCTAATTGAATCACATAAAAGTCAAACTCATTCAAACAAAGCTATTTGAATCAAATGAAAGTCAAACACGTTCAAACAAAGCTATTTAAATGTAATGAAAGTGAAATGCATTCTACAAAGCTAATTGAATCAGATGAAAGTCAAACACATTCAAACAAAGCTATTTGAATGAAATGAAAGTGAAATGCATTCTACAAATCTATTTAAATCAAATGAAAGTCAAACACTTTCAAAAAATTTTATTTGCAACAAATTCAAGTCAAATTTATTCTACAAAGCTAATTGAATCAAATGAAAGTAAAACACATTCAAACAAAGCTATTGATGCAAATCACGAAAGTCCTATTAGTCCTAGTCACAATTTTCATCCAAGTCCAAGCACAAGTCCAAGTTACGGTTCATCCAAAGAAGTGATACTTGCGAAATCATTTGAAGACCAAACCTTGGATTCTTTTGCTGCCCATGGTCTGTTTGGTTTTAATCATGGATTTACTTGCTTAATTGCTCATTAAGCACGTTAATTGAAGCATTTTGAACAGCCATTTCAGTTGAGAGGAACTCAAGGAGAAACTTCAATGCATGAATAATGAAAGGGGCGTGAATCAAGGGGGGGTTACAAATGCACCTCCAACGGTTTTCTTGCTGAATTTATGGCTGTTTGCTTAGCTCATTTACATGCGTTTAATAAGGACGTTAAGGGGCATATGAAGACTAAGAGGCTGCTGCACTTAGACGTAATTTAGGCTTAGTTTCATTTTCGTTGTTTAAAGCTTTAATAAATCAGTTTGCTTCTTTAAGTTAAGCAATGATTGTTAGTTCTTTTAGTTGCTTATAAAAGGCATGTAATTGTAGTTTGTAAGGAGATTCTGATCAATGAAAAAGAGCTTTTGATTGAACTTAAAACTGATTATTTGTTTGTGAAATAACCGGTTTTTGTACCAAGTTAGACTTGAAGAGGTTGAGTGGTTAAGTGAGTAATCCTTCCATACAATTTGAACTTAGTAGGTTGAGTGAGAAATCCTTGCCTTCATATCCTTGTTTGTTAAGTGAGTAATCCTTACAAACCTACACCTAAATTCTACATAAACATACCTAAACCCCAACCTAAAATCAATCCTTTGCTTAAGCTTGATTCATTAACTTGTTTAAACTAATTTCATCTACTAGTTTTTACATCATTTGGCGCGTCAGGTAGGGGGATTGTTTCTGTCCAAATGGATCAAGCAAACCCAAATGAAACCGTTGACCAAAGGAGACTTAGAATTATGGAGGAAAACCAAAAAAGGCTCTTGGAAACCATTGAGCAATTACATGGTAATATAATGGCTCTAATGGCTCGTTTGTTGACACAAGAACAAAGGGATGGGCGTCAAAACCCTCCTAGATATGATGACAAGAGTCTAAAGGTGGATGTAGACCTTTTTTATGGTACTCTTGACCCTGAGAAGTACTTGGAGTGGGAGCAATCACTTGAGAGGTACTTTGAGTTCAAAGACGTTGAGGAAGATGAACAAAAGTACAAGATTGCTAAGGTGAAGATAGCCAAGTATGCTGAAACTTGGTTGAAAGGAGTCCAAAGGAAACGAGAGAGCAATGGGAAAACTCGTATTTCTACATGGACCAAGCTTAGGAAGAAACTTAGGGGACGTTTTGTGCCTTCTAATTACAAACAATCCATGTATGTTAAATTGAGTACCTTGCAACAAGGTAGTAGTAGTGTGGAGGAGTACATAAAAGAATTTGAGAAACTTTCCATTGTGTGCGAAATAGAGGAAAATGAAGAACTCAAATTAGGGAGGTTTATGGCTGGTTTGGATAAGGACATTTATGAGAAAGTAGAGGTGCAACCCAATCTGACCTTTGATGAAGCTTGTAAGCTTTCGGTGAAATTTGATAATCAAAGGAAGAAGAAGAAACCTTCGAACTCTTTTGACCCAAAATTCAAACGTCCATTCAATCCACCAAAAGAAAACTCTTCTTTCCCAAATTCCACCAAAAGAAACCCAAGTTCTTTTGACCCAAAAGAGAAAGGCAAAGTTGTTGCCAAAACCGGGGACTTGAGTGACATAGTGTGTTTTAAGTGTCATGGAAGAGGACACTATAAGAGGGATTGCCCTAATACTAGAGCTTTAACCATGAGAGAGCTAAAAAATATGATGGCTCAACCTTTTAGCCTAGATGAGGAGTTAGAGGATGAAAATGTTGTTGAAAATGACCCTTTGGAATCTTATGATTCTAATGAAGAGGAGGAACAAGGTGATGATTGTTTCCCCGAAAAAAACAGTCTAGTCTTGAGGAGAGCTTTACAAATGCAAGTTGAGGTTGAAAGAAACCCTTTGCAAAGAGAGAATGTCTTTTTAACCAAATGCAAGGTTAATGGGGATGTTTGTGACTTAATTGTTGATAGTGGTAGTGAAGCGAATGTTGTATCAAGTGACCTTGTGAAAAAACTTGATTTAAAAACCACTAGACACCCTACCCCTTACAAATTGAGTTGGCTTGATAAGAGTAAAAGTACGGGAGTTAGGAGACAATGCTTAGTAAAATTTCAGATTGGTTCTTATGTTGATGAGATTTTGTGTGATGTCATTCCTATGGATGCATGTCACGTTTTATTAGGAAGACCATGGCAAAGTGATAGAAAATCAATCCATGATGGTCTAACTAATACCTATACTATCACCCACCAAGGCAGCAAGAAAGTGTTGCATCCCTTACCACCACAAAAAAAGATTCCCCAAACACAACTCCCACCACCACAAACGCCACAAAAAGAGCCTAAAAGAAAGGAAATCTTGTTACTTTCTTTCAAAGAATTCGAAAGGACCTTAGAGAAGGAAGATGAGGTGTTTTTGTTGTTTTCTAAGGAGGAGCATGAAGGGTTTATTCAACAAAACCCTAGGTTGGCCGAATTAGTCAAAGCTTATGAGGATGTTTTTCCTAATGAGTTGCCTTTGGGATTACCTCCCATTCGTGGGATAGAACATCAAATTGACCTAATTCTGGGAGCACCCCTTCCTAACAAACCACCTTATAGATGTAATCCTATGGAAACTAAAGAGTTGCAAAAACAGATTGAGGAGTTAATGCAAATGGGTTATGTGAGAGAGTCTATGAGTCCTTGTGCTGTTCCTACCTTGTTAGTGCCTAAAAAAGATGGAACATGGAGGATGTGTATTGATAGTAGGGCTGTGAACAATATAACCATTAAGTATAGGTTTCCCATACCTAGGCTTGATGATATGTTGGATGAGTTGAGTGGGGCTAGAGTGTTTTCAAAAATTGATTTGAGAAGTGGGTATCACCAAATTCGTATGAGGGAGGGTGATGAGTGGAAAACAGCTTTTAAAACCAAGCATGGGTTGTATGAATGGCTTGTTATGCCATTTGGTTTAACAAATGCCCCGAGTACTTTCATGAGGCTTATGAATGAGATGTTGAGACCCTTTTTGGGGAGGTTTGTAGTTGTTTACTTAGATGATATTCTCATCTATAGTACAAATGAGGAAGATCATTTGAGGCACTTGGAAGAAATCTTTAGAACTTTGAGGGAGAAAAAATTGTATGGGAAGTTGGAGAAGTGTCATTTTTTGCTAACCGAAATTATTTTTCTTAGTTACATTGTTTCAGGAGATGGAATCAAGGTGGATCCAAGCAAAATAGAAGTCATTGCTTCGTGGCCTATCCAAAAAACCATAACTGAAGTTCGTTCATTTCATGGACTAACCTCTTTCTATAGAAGGTTCATTAAGAACTTTAGTACCCTCATGGCTCCTATCACCGAGTGTACAAAGAAAGGAACCTTCCAATGGAACCCTCAAGCCCAAGAGGCGTTTGAACTAGTGAAAAAAAAGATGTGTGAGGCACCTGTTTTAGCCTTACCTAATTTCATGAAACCCTTTGAAGTTGAGTGTGATGCAAGTGGGAAGGGAATAGGGGCTGTCCTAATCCAAGAGAAAAAACCCATTGCCTACTTTAGTGAGAAATTGAGCCAAGGGAAATTGAACTATTCCACTTATGACAAAGAATTTTATGCCATGGTTCGAGCCTTAGATCATTGGTCACATTATTTGAGGCCACAACCATTCATCTTGCATTCGGATCATGAGTCTTTGAGGTTCATACATGGCAAAAAAAAATTGAATGCTAGGCATGCTAAGTGGGTAGAGTTCCTTCAATCCTTCAATTTTGCTACGAAATATAAGCAAGGGAAAGCCAACATTGTGGCTGATGCTTTGTCAAGGAGGCATACCCTACTTGGAATCATGGAAGCTAAGGTCCTTGGTTTTGAAATTATGAAAGAAGCTTACAAAGATGACCATGAACTTATGGAAATCATTGAAGCTTGCAAACATGGAGTAAATGGTCAATTCGTGATGGTGGATGGTTTTCTTTTCAAAGGAAACAAACTTTGTGTTCCTAAAGGGGCAATTCGTGACTTATTGATAAGGGAAGCTCATGGAGGAGGCCTTGCTGGTCATATGGGTATTCAAAAGACCCTAGAGATCTTGCAAAGTCATTTTTATTGGCCAAAGATGCTAGCTAACGTGCACCAAATCCTAGCTACATGTTCTACTTGTCAAAGGGCTAAAATGACCTTTCATAGAGGTGAATACAAGCCTTTGCCAATTCCCGAAAGACCTTGGGAGGATTTGAGTATGGATTTCATCATGGCCTTGCCTAGAACAGCTCGTGGAAAAGATTCAATCATGGTGGTTGTTGATCGATTTTCGAAGATGGCCCATTTCATTGCTTGTAAAAAAGTGGATGATGCTTATAACGTGGCTCAATTTTTTTTCAAGGAGGTGGCTAAGTTACATGGTTTGCCTAGAACCATTGTTTCAGATCGTGATACAATGTTTGTGAGCCATTTTTGGAAGTCATTATGGAGGCTCGTGGGTACCAAGCTACTTTTCTCAACTAGCCATCATCCACAAACGGATGGTCAAACTGAGGTGGTGAATAGAGTTCTTGGAACATTGCTGCGTGCCTTAGTGAACAAAGGAGGGAAAGATTGGGATCTAAAGCTAGCTCATGCTGAATTTGCTTACAATAGAACTCCAAGTAAAACCACGAAGTACTCACCATTCGAAATTGTTTATGGGGTCAATCCTTATGTTCCTATTGATTACATTGCAATTCCTAAGGACAAATTTGTTCATGGGACAGCCAAGGAGCATGTTGAGTTCATGATGAATATTCATAAAGAAGTTAGGAAGAACATTGAGAAAGCTAACGAGTCCTACAAGAAGCAAGCAAACAAACACTTGAGCAATGTGAGAAAATTCGAAGTGGGTGATCTTGTTTGGATTTTTCTTCGAAAAGAAAGGTTCCCTAAGCAACGAAAGCACAAGTTGATGCTAAGGGCAGAGGGTCCTTTTCAAATCATGGAAAGAATCAATGATAATGCATACAAAGTTGATCTTGGAGGGCAATTTGGAGTTTCATCAACTTTCAATATTGGTGACCTAGCTCCTTATTTAGAAGATGACGAGTTGAGGACAACTCCTTTCGAAGAAGGGGAGGATGATGCAAATCACGAAAGTCCTATTAGTCCTAGTCACAATTTTAATCCAAGTCCAAGCACAAGTCCAAGTTACGGTTCATCCAAAGAAGTGATACTTGCGAAATCATTTGAAGACCAAACCTTGGATTCTTTTGCTGCCCATGGTCCGTTTGGTTTTAATCATGGATTTACTTGCTTAATTGCTCATTAAGCACGTTAATTGAAGCATTTTGAACAGCCATTTCAGTTGAGAGGAACTCAAGGAGAAACTTCAATGCATGAATAATGAAAGGGGCGTGAATCAAGGAGGGGTTACAAATGCACCTCCAACGGTTTTCTTGCTGAATTTGTGGTTGTTTGCTTAGCTCATTTACATGCGTTTAATAAGGACGTTAAGGGGCATATAAAGACTAAGAGGCTGCTGCACTTAGACGTAATTTAGGCTTAGTTTCATTTTCGTTGTTTAAAGCTTTAATAAATCAGTTTGCTTCTTTAAGTTAAGCAATGATTGTTAGTTCTTTTAGTTGCTTATAAAAGGCATGTAATTGTAGTTTGTAAGGAGATTTTGATCAATGAAAAAGAGCTTTTGCTTGAACTTAAAAACTGATTATTTGTTTGTGAAATAACCGGTTTTTGTACCAAGTTAGACTTGAAGAGGTTGAGTGGTTAAGTGAGTAATCCTTCCATACAATTTGAACTTAGTAGGTTGAGTGAGAAATCCTTGCCTTCATATCCTTGTTTGTTAAGTGAGTAATCCTTACAAACCTACACCTAAATTCTACATAAACATACCTAAACCCCAACCTAAAATCAATCCTTTGCTTAAGCTTGATTCATTAACTTGTTTAAACTAATTTCATCTACTAGTTTTTACATCAGCTATTTGAATCAAATGAAAGTAAAATACATTCTACAAAGCTAATTGAATCAAATGAAAGTCAAACACATTCAAACAAAGCTATTTGTATCAAATAAAAGTCAAATACATTCTACAAAGCTAATTGAATCAAATGAAAGTCAAACACATTCAAACAAAGCTATTTGAATCAAATGAAAGTCAAATACATTCTACAATGCTAATTGAATCAAATGAAAGTCAAATACATTCAAACAAAGCTATTTGAATAAAATGAAAGTCAAATACATTCTACAAAGCTAATTGAATCAAATGAAAGTCAAACACATTCAAACAAAGCTATTTGAATCAATTGAGAGTTAAACACATTCAAACAAAGCTATTTGAATCAAATGAAAGTCAAATACATTCTATAAAGCTAATTGAATCAAATGAAAGTGAAACACATTCAAACAAAGCAATTTAAATCAAATGAAAGTTAAACTCATTCAAACAAAGTTATTTAAAATCAAATGAAAGTGAAATGCATTCTACAAAGCTAATTTAATCAAATGAAAGTCAAACACATTCAAACAAAGCTAGTTGAATCGAATATGAGTCAAATACATTCACACAAAGCTATTTGAATCAAATGAAAGTCAAATACATTCTACAAATGATCCAAAGTGGACATCTAATGAACCTGTTGCTTTAGTCTTAGAGACTCTTGGATTTTATCCATTTACAAAGAAGGCTGAAGTTCTATGTTGCATTTCATGGGTAGATTGAAGATTGGGCGCATGGCGCGCTTCACTACAGATTTGGCACGTTTCACTGCTATTTTGGGCGTGTGGATCCTAAGCCATTTACTAGCTATTATTATCTTATATTTTAGTTAATGTTGCTGAAATAATGCCAAGAGTTTAGCTCTTTGGCCGGTTGTAATAGGAAGTTATCATTAGGCTTTATTATGCTTTTATTGTTTAGCTTAAATCAAGGAGGAAAACTGCTGGCTTTTGGTTGTTCATGCTTGGACGGTTTTCCTTGACTTTTGGTGTGTTTTTGCTGCTCCTTTCCTCTATAAAAGGGAGAGCAAAACAGAAATAAAAACCAGTTTTGAGTTTGGATAAAAAACCTTGTGTTTTAGCATTTTAACTTAGAGTTTGTCTCAAGTTCAAGTGTTCCCTTATTGCTTTGAGTAAGTCTTGAGTGATAAGCTTAGGAGAGATTGAGTGAGTCTTATCTCTGGCCTAAAACCCCAAAACTTTGAGTGTGTCCTTGAGTTTTGGCCCTTTTATCTTGTTCCATGATATTTGAGTATTCTAACTATAAGTATTTTAAATCCATCAACCCATATTCGGGAGGGTGTATTTAGATTTACATCAACAAAGCTAATTGAATCAAATGAAATTCAAACACATTCAAACAAAGCTATTTGAATTAAATGAAAGTCAAACACATTCAAACAAAGTTATTTAAATCAAATGAAAGTGAAATGCATTCTATAAACTTAATTGAATCAAATGAAAGTAAAAAACATTCAAACAATGCTATTTGAATCAAATGAGAGTCAAACACATTCAAACAAAGTTAGTTAAATCAAGTAAAAGTCAAATACATTCTATAAAGCTGATTGAATCAAATGAAAGTTAAACACATTAAAACAAAGCTATTTGAATCAAATGAAAGTCAAACACATTCAAACAAAGCTATTTGAATCAATTGAGAGTTAAAGACATTCCAACAAAGCTATTTGAATCAAATGAAAGTCAAATGCATTCTACAAAGCTAATTAAATCAAATAAAAGTCAAACACATTCAAACAAAGCTATTCGAATCAAATGAAAGTCAAATACATTCTACAAAACTAATTGAATCAAACGAAAGTCAAACACATTCAAACAAAGCTATTTGAATCAAATGAAAGTCAAATACATTCAACAAAGCTAATTGAATCAAATGAAAGTCAAACAAATTCAAACAAAGCTATTTGAATCAAATGAAAGTCAAATACATTCTACAAAGCTAATTGAATCAAATGAAAGTCAAACACATTCAAACAAAGCTATTTGAATCAAATGAAAGTCAAATACATTCAAAAAAGCTAATTGAATCAAATGATAGTCAAACACATTTAAACAAAGCTATTCGAACCAAATGAGAGTCAAATACATTCTACAAAGCTAATTGAATCAAATGAAATTCAAACACATTCAAACAAAGCTATTTGAATCAAATGAAAGTCAAACCCATTCAAACAAAGTTATTTGAATCAAATATGAATCAAATACATTCAAAGAAAGGTTTTTGAATCAAATGAAAGTCAAATACATTCTACAAAGCTAATTGAATCAAATGAAAATCAAACACATTCAAACAAAGCTATTTGAATCAAATGAGAGTCAAATACATTCAAACAAAGTTAATTAAATCAAATGAAAGTTAAATACATTCTACAAAGCTAATTGAATCAAATGATAGTCAAACACATTTAAATAAAGCTATTTGAATCAAATGAGAGTCAAATACATTCAAACAAAGCTAATTAAATCAAATAAAAGTTAAATACATTCTACAAAGCTAATTGAATCAAATGAAAGTCAAACACATTGAAACAAAGCTATTTGAATTAAATGAAAGCAAATACATTCAAAAAAGCTAATTGAATCAAATGAAAGTAAAAAACATTCAAACAACGCTATTTGAATCAAATGAAAGTCAAATACATTCTACAAAGCTAATTGAATAATATGAAAGTCAAACACATTCAAACAAAGCAATTTAAATCAAATGAAAGTGAAATACATTTTACAAAGCTAATTGAATCACAAGAAGGTCAAACACATTCAAACAAAGCTATTTGAATCAAATGAAAGTCAAATACATTCTACAAAGCTAATTGAATCAAATGAAAGTCAAACACATTCAAATAAAGCTATTTGAATCAAATGAAAGTCAAACACGTTCAAACAAAGCTATTTAAATCAAATGAAAGTGAAATGCATTCTACAAAGCTAATTGAATCAAATAAAAGTCAAACACATTCAAATAAAGCTATTTGAATTAAATGAAAGTCAAACACATTCAAACAAAGCAATTTAAATCAAATGAAAGTCAAACACATTCAAATAAAGCTATTTGATCAAATGAAAGTCAAACAAATTCAAACAAAGCAATTTAAATCAAATGAAAGTGAAATGCATTCTACAAAGCTAATTGAATCACATAAAAGTCAAACTCATTCAAACAAAGCTATTTGAATCAAATGAAAGTCAAACACGTTCAAACAAAGCTATTTAAATGAAATGAAAGTGAAATGCATTCTACAAAGCTAATTGAATCAGATGAAAGTCAAACACATTCAAACAAAGCTATTTGTATCAAATGAAACTCAAACACAGTCAAACAAAGCTATTTAAATGAAATGAAAGTGAAATGCATTCTACAAATCTATTTAAATCAAATGAAAGTCAAACACTTTCAAAGAATTTTATTTGCATCAAATTCAAGTCAAATTTATTCTACAAAGCTAATTGAATCAAATGAAAGTAAAACACATTCAAACAAAGCTATTTGAATCAAATGAAAGTAAAATACATTCTACAAAGCTAATTGAATCAAATGAAAGTCAAACACATTCAAACAAAGCTATTTGTATCAAATAAAAGTCAAATACATTCTACAAAGCTAATTGGATCAAATGAAAGTCAAACACATTCAAACAAAGCTATTTGAATCAAATGAAAGTCAAATACATTCTACAATGCTAATTGAATCAAATGAAAGTCAAACACATTCAAACAAAGCTATTTGAATAAAATGAAAGTCAAATACATTCTACAATGCTAATTGAATCAAATGAAAGTCAAACACATTCAAACAAAGCTACTTGAATCAATTGAGAGTTAAACACATTCAAACAAAGCTATTTGAATCAAATGAAAGTCAAATACATTCTATAAAGCTAATTGAATCAAATGAAAGTGAAACACATTCAAACAAAGCAATTTAAATCAAATGAAAGTCAAACACATTCAAACAAAGTTATTTAAAATCAAATGAAAGTGAAATGCATTCTACAAAGCTAATTTAATCAGATGAAAGTCAAACACATTCAGACAAAGCTATTTGAATCAAATGAAACTCAAACACGTTCAAACAAAGCTATTTAAATGAAATGAAAGTTAAATGCATTCTACAAATCTATTTAAATCAAATGAAAGTCAAACACATTCAAATAAAGCTATTTGATCAAATGAAAGTCAAACACATTCAAACAAAGCAATTTAAATCAAATGAAAGTGAAATGCATTCTACAAAGCTAATTGAATCACATAAAAGTCAAACTCATTCAAACAAAGCTATTTGAATCAAATGAAAGTCAAACACGTTCAAACAAAGCTATTTAAATGAAATGAAAGTGAAATGCATTCTACAAAGCTAATTGAATCAGATGAAAGTCAAACACATTCAAACAAAGCTATTTGAATCAAATGAAACTCAAACACGTTCAAACAAAGCTATTTAAATGAAATGAAAGTGAAATGCATTCTACAAATCTATTTAAATCAAATGAAAGTCAAACACTTTCAAAGAATTTTATTTGCATCAAATTCAAGTCAAATTTATTCTACAAAGCTAATTGAATCAAATGAAAGTAAAACACATTCAAACAAAGCTATTTGAATCAAATGAAAGTAAAATACATTCTACAAAGCTAATTGAATCAAATGAAAGTCAAACACATTCAAACAAAGCTATTTGTATCTAATAAAAGTCAAATACATTCTACAAAGCTAATTGAATCAAATGAAAGTCAAACACATTCAAACAAAGCTATTTGAATCAAATGAAAGTCAAATACATTCTACAATGCTAATTGAATCAAATGAAAGTCAAACACATTCAAACAAAGCTACTTGAATCAATTGAGAGTTAAACACATTCAAACAAAGCTATTTGAATCAAATGAAAGTCAAATACATTCTATAAAGCTAATTGAATCAAATGAAAGTGAAACACATTCAAACAAAGCAATTTAAATCAAGTGAAAGTTAAACACATTCAAACAAAGTTATTTAAAATCAAATGAAAGTGAAATGCATTCTACAAAGCTAATTTAATCAAATGAAAGTCAAACACATTCAAACAAAGCTAGTTGAATCGAATATGAGTCAAATACATTCACACAAAGCTATTTGAATCAAATGAAAGTCAAATACATTCTACAAAGCTAATTGAATCAAATGAAATTCAAACACATTCAAACAAAGCTATTTGAATTAAATGAAAGTCAAACACATTCAAACAAAGTTATTTAAATCAAATGAAAGTGAAATGCATTCTATAAAGTTAATAGAATCAAATGAAAGTAAAAAACATTGAAACAATGCTATTTGAATCAAATGAGAGTCAAACACATTCAAACAAAGTTAATTAAATCAAATAAAAGTCAAATACATTCTATAAAGCTGATTGAATCAAATGAAAGTTAAACACATTAAAACAAAGCTATTTGAATCAAATGAAAGTCAAACACATTCAAACAAAGCTATTTAAATCAATTGAGAGTTAAAGACATTCCAACAAAGCTATTTGAATCAAATGAAAGTCAAATGCATTCTACAAAGCTAATTGAATCAAATAAAAGTCAAACACATTCAAACAAAGCTATTCGAATCAAATGAAAGTCAAATACATTCTACAAAGCTAATTGAATCAAACGAAAGTCAAACACATTCAAACAAAGCTATTTGAATCAAATGAAAGTCAAATACATTCAACAAAGCTAATTGAATCAAATGAAAGTCAAACAAATTCAAACAAAGCTATTTGAATCAAATGAAAGTCAAATACATTCTACAAAGCTAATTGAATCAAATGAAAGTCAAACACATTCAAACAAAGCTATTTGAATCAAATGAAAGTCAAATACATTCTGAAAAGCTAATTGAATCAAATGATAGTCAAACACATTTAAACAAAGCTATTCGAACCAAATGAGAGTCAAATACATTCTACAAAGCTAATTGAATCAAATGAAATTCAAACACATTCAAACAAAGCTATTTGAATCAAATGAAAGTCAAACCCATTCAAACAAAGTTATTTGAATTAAATATGAATCAAATACATTCAAACAAAGGTTTTTGAATCAAACGAAAGTCAAATACATTCTACAAAGCTAATTGAATCAAATGAAAGTCGAACACATTCAAACAAAGCTATTTAAATCAAATGAGAGTCAAATACATTCAAACAAAGTTAATTAAATCAAATGAAAGTTAAATACATTCTACAAAGCTAATTGAATCAAATGATAGTCAAACACATTCAAATAAAGCTATTTGAATCAAATGAGAGTCAAATACATTCAAACAAAGCTAATTAAATCAAATAAAAGTTAAATACATTCTACAAAGCTAATTGAATCAAATGAAAGTCAAACACATTGAAACAAAGCTATTTAAATTAAATGAAAGTCAAATACATTCTAAAAAGCTAATTGAATCAAATGAAAGTAAAAAACATTCAAACAAAGCTATTTGAATCAAATGAAATTCAAATACATTCTACAAAGCTAATTAAAAAATATGAAAGTCAAACACATTCAAACAAAGCAATTTAAATCAAATGAAAGTGAAATACATTTTACAAAGCTAATTGAATCACATGAAGGTCAAACACATTCAAACAAAGCTATTTGAATCAAATGAAAGTCAAATACATTCTACAAAGCTAATTGAATCAAATGAAAGTCAAACACATTCAAATAAAGCTATTTGAATCAAATGAAAGTCAAACACGTTCAAACAAAGCTATTTAAATCAAATGAAAGTGAAATGCATTCTACAAAGCTAATTGAATCAAATAAAAGTCAAACACATTCAAATAAAGCTATTTGAATCAAATGAAAGTCAAACACATTCAAACAAAGCAATTTAAATCAAATGAAAGTCAAAAACATTCAAATAAAGCTATTTGATCAAATGAAAGTCAAACACATTCAAACAAAGCAATTTAAATCAAATGAAAGTGAAATGCATTCTACAAAGCTAATTGAATCACATAAAAGTCAAACTCATTCAAACAAAGCTATTTGAATCAAATAAAAGTCAAATACATTCTACAAAGCTAATTGAATCAGATGAAAGTCAAACACATTCAAACAACCCTATTTGAATCAAATGAAAGTCAATTAAATTCTACAAAGCTAATTGAATCAAATGAAAGTCAAACACATTCAAACAAAGCTATTTGAATCAAATGAAAGTCAAACACGTTCAAACAAAGCTATTTAAATGAAATGAAAGTGAAATGCATTCTACAAAGCTAATTGAATCAGATGAAAGTCAAACACATTCAAACAACCCTATTTGAATCAAATGAAAGTCAAATGCATTCTACAAAGCTAATTGAATCAAATGAAAGTCAAACACATTCAAACAAAGCTATTTGAATTAAATGAAAGTCAAATACGTTCAAACAAAGCTATTTGAATCAAATGAAAGTAAAATACATTCTACAAAGCTAATTGAATAAAATGAAAGTCAAACACATTCAAACAAAGCTATTTGTATCAAATGAAAGTCAAATACATTCTACAAAGCTAATTGAATCAAATGAAAGTCAAACACATTCAAACAAAGCTATTTGAATAAAATGAAAGTCAAATACATTCTACAAAGCTTATGGAATCAAATGAAAGTCAAACACATTCAAACAAAGCTATTTGAATCAACTGAGAGTTAAACACATTCAAACAAAGCTATTTGAATCAAATGAAAGTCAAATACATTCTATAAAGCTAATTGAATCAAATGAAAGTGAAACACATTCAAACAAAGCAATTTAAATTAAATGAAAGTTAAACACATTCAAACAAAGTTATTTAAAATCAAATGAAAGTGAAATGCATTCTACAAAGCTAATTTAATCAAATGAAAGTCAAACACATTCAAACAAAGCTAGTTGAATCGAATATGAGTCAAATACATTCACACAAAGCTATTTGAATCAAATGAAAGTCAAATACATTCTACAAAGCTAATTGAATCAAATGAAATTCAAACACATTCAAACAAAGCTATTTGAATTAAATGAAAGTCAAACACATTCAAACAAAGTTATTTAAATCAAATGAAAGTGAAATGCATTCTATAAAGTTAATTGAATCAAATGAAAGTAAAAAACATTCAAACAATGCTATTTGAATCAAATGAGAGTCAAACACATTCAAATAAAGTTAATTAAATCAAATAAAAGTCAAATACATTCTATAAAGCTGATTGAATCAAATGAAAGTTAAACACATTAAAACAAAGCTATTAGAATCAAATGAAAGTCAAACACATTCAAACAAAGCTATTTGAATCAATTGAGAGTTAAAGACATTCCAACAAAGCTATTTGAAACAAATGAAAGTCAAATGCAATCTACAAAGCTAATTGAATCAAATAAAAGTCAAACACATTCAAACAAAGCTATTCGAATCAAATGAAAGTCAAATACATTCTACAAAGCTAATTGAATCAAACGAAAGTCAAACACATTCAAACAAAGCTATTTGAATCAAATGAAAGTCAAATACATTCAACAAAGCTAATTGAATCAAATGAAAGTCAAACAAATTCAAACAAAGCTATTTGAATCAAATGAAAGTCAAATACATTCTACAAAGCTAATTGAATCAAATGAAAGTCAAACACATTCAAACAAAGCTATTTGAATCAAATGAAAGTCAAATACATTCTAAAAAGCTAATTGAATCAAATGATAGTCAAACACATTTAAACAAAGCTATTCGAACCAAATGAGAGTCAAATACATTCTACAAAGCTAATTGAATCAAATGAAATTCAAACACATTCAAACAAAGCTATTTGAATCAAATGAAAGTCAAACCAATTCAAACAAAGTTATTTGAATCAAATATGAATCAAATACATTCAAACAAAAGTTTTTGAATCAAATGAAAGTCAAATACATTCTACAAAGCTAATTGAATCAAATGAAAGTCAAACACATTCAAACAAAGCTATTTGAATCAAATGAGAGTCAAACACATTCGAACAAAGTTAATTAAATCAAATGAAAGTTAAATACATTCTACATAGCTAATTGAATCAAATGATAGTCAAACACATTCAAATATAGCTATTTGAATCAAATGAGAGTCAAATACATTCAAACAAAGCTATTTGAATCAAATGAAAAGTCAAATGCAATCTACAAAGCTAATTGAATCAAATAAAAGTCAAACACATTCAAACAAAGCTATTCGAATCAAATGAAAGTCAAATACATTCTACAAAGCTAATTGAATCAAATGAAAGTCAAACACATTCAAACAAAGCTATTTGAATCAATTGAGAGTTAAAGACATTCCAACAAAGCTATTTGAATCAAATGAAAAGTCAAATGCATTCTACAAAGCTAATTGAATCAAATAAAAGTCAAACACATTCAAACAAAGCTATTCGAATCAAATGAAAGTCAAATACATTCTACAAAGCTAATTGAATCAAACGAAAGTCAAACACATTCAAACAAAGCTATTTGAATCCAATGAAAGTCAAATACATTCAACAAAGCTAATTGAATCAAATGAAAGTCAAACAAATTCAAACAAAGCTATTTGAATCAAATGAAAGTCAAATACATTCTACAAAGCTAATTGAATCAAATGAAAGTCAAACACATTCAAACAAAGCTATTTAAATCAAATGAAAGTCAAATACATTCTAAAAAGCTAATTGAATCAAATGATAGTCAAACACATTTAAACAAAGCTATTCGAACCAAATGAGAGTCAAATACATTCTACAAAGCTAATTGAATCAAATGAAATTCAAACACATTCAAACAAAGCTATTTGAATCAAATGAAAGTCAAACCAATTCAAACAAAGTTATTTGAATCAAATATAAATCAAATACATTCAAACAAAGGTTTTTGAATCAAATGAAAGTCAAATACATTCTACAAAGCTAATTGAATCAAATGAAAGTCAAACACATTCAAACAAAGCTATTTGAATCAAATGAGAGTCAAATACATTCAAACAAAGTTAATTAAATCAAATGAAAGTTAAATACATTCTACAAAGCTAATTGAATCAAATGATAGTCATACACATTCAAATAAAGCTATTTGAATCAAATGAGAGCCAAATACATTCAAACAAAGCTAATTAAATCATATAAAAAGTTAAATACATTCTACAAAGCTAATTGAATCAAATGAAAGTCAAACACATTGAAACAAAGCTATTTGAATTAAATGAAAGTCAAATACATTCTAAAAAGCTAATTGAATCAAATGAAAGTAAAACAACATTCAAACAAAGCTATTTGAATCAAATGAAAGTCAAATACATTCTACAAAGCTAATTGAATAATATGAAAGTCAAACACATTCAAACAAAGCAATTTAAATCAAATGAAAGTGAAATACATTTTACAAAGCTAATTGAATCACATGAAAGTCAAACACATTCAAACAAAGCTATTTGAATCAAATGAAAGTCAAATACATTCTACAAAGCTAATTGAATCAAATGAAAGTCAAACACATTCAAATAAAGCTATTTGAATCAAATGAAAGTCAAACACGTTCGAACAAAGCTATTTAAATCAAATGAAAGTGAAATGCATTCTACAAAGCTAATTGAATCAAATAAAAGTCAAACACATTCAAATAAAGCTATTTGAATCAAATGAAAGTCAAACACATTCAAACAAAGCAATTTAAATCAAATGAAAGTCAAACACATTCAAATAAAGCTATTTGATCAAATGAAAGTCAAACACATTCAAACAAAGCAATTTAAATCAAATGAAAGTGAAATGCATTCTACAAAGCTAATTGAATCACATAAAAGTCAAACTCATTCAAACAAAGCTATTTAAATCAAATGAAAGTCAAACACGTTCAAACATAGCTATTTAAATGAAATGAAAGTGAAATGCATTCTACAAAGCTAATTGAATCAGATGAAAGTCAAACACATTCAAACAAAGCTATTTGAATCAAATGAAACTCAAACACGTTCAAACAAAGCTATTTAAATGAAATGAAAGTGAAATGCATTCTACAAATCTATTTAAATCAAATGAAAGTCAAACACTTTCAAAGAATTTTAATTGCATCAAATTCAAGTCAAATTTATTCTACAAAGCTAATTGAATCAAATGAAAGTAAAAACACATTCAAACAAAGCTATTTGAATCAAATGAAAGTAAAATACATTCTACAAAGCTAATTGAATCAAATGAAAGTCAAACACATTCAAACAAAGCTATTTGTATCAAATAAAAGTCAAATACATTCTACAAAGCTAATTGAATCAAATGAAAGTCAACACATTCAAACAAAGCTATTTGAATCAAATGAAAGTCAAATACATTCTACAATGCTAATTGAATCAAATGAAAGTCAAACACATTCAAACAAAGCTATTTGAATAAAATGAAAGTCAAATACATTCTACAAAGCTAATTGAATCAAATGAAAGTCAAATACATTCAAACAAAGCTATTTGAATCAATTGAGAGTTAAACACATTCAAACAAAGCTATTTGAATCAAATGAAAGTCAAATACATTCTATAAAGCTAATTGAATCAAATGAAAGTAAAACACATTTAAACAAAGCAATTTAAATCAAATGAAAGTTAAACACATTCAAACAAAGTTATTTAAAATCAAATGAAAGTGAAATGCATTCTACAAAGCTAATTTAATCAAAATGAAAGTCAAACACATTCAAACAAAGCTAGTTGAATCGAATATGAGTCAAATACAATCACACAAAGCTATTTGAATCAAATGAAAGTCAAATACATTCTACAAAGCTAATTGAATCAAATGAAATTCAAACACATTCAAACAAAGCTATTTGAATTAAATGAAAGTCAAACACATTCAAACAAAGTTATTTAAATCAAATGAAAGTGAAATGCATTCTATAAAGTTAATTGAATCAAAAGAAAGTAAAAAAACATTCAAACAATGCTATTTTAATCAAATGAGAGTCAAACACATTCAAACAAAGCTATTTGAATCAAATGAAAGTCAAACACTTTCAAACAAAGCTATTTGAATCAATTGAGAGTTAAAGACATTCCAAAAAAGCTATTTGAATCAAATGAAAGTCAAATGCATTCTACAAAGCTAATTGAATCAAATAAAAGTCAAACACATTCAAACAAAGCTATTCGAATCAAATGAAAGTCAAACACATTCAAACAAAGCTATTTGAATCAAATGAAAGTCAAACACATTCAAACAATGTTATTTAAATCAAATGAAAGTGAAATGCATTCTACAAAGCTGATTGAATCAAATGAAAGTCAAACACATTCAAACAAAGCTATTTGAATCAAATGAAAGTCAAACACATTCAAAGAAAGCTATTTGAATCAAATGAGAGTCAAATACATTCTACGAAGCTAATTGAATAAAATGAAAGTCAAACAAATTCAAAAAAAGCTATTTGAATCAAACATGAGTCAAATACATTCAAACAAAGCTATTTGAATCAAATGAAAGTCAAATACATTCTACAAAGCTAATTGAATCAAATGAAAGTCAAAGACATTTAAACAAAGCTATTTGAATCAAATCAAAGTCAAACACATTCAAACAAAGTTATTTAAATCAAATGAAAGTGAAATGCATTCTACAAAGCTGATAGAATAAAATGAAAGTCAAACACATTCAAACAAATCTATTTGAATCAAATGAAAGTCAAATACATTCTACGAAGCTAATTGAATCAAATGAAAGCCAAACACATTCAAACAAAGCTATTTGAATCAAATGAAAGTCAAACACATTCAAACAACGCTATTTGAATCAAATGAAAGTCAAATACATCCTACAAAGCTAATTGAATCAAATGAAAGTAAAACACATTCAAACAAAGCTATTTGAATCAAATGAAAGTCAAACACATTCAAACAAAGTTATTTAAATCAAATGAAAGTGAAATGCATTCTACAAAGCTAATTGAATCAAATTAAAGTCAACCACATTTAAACAAAGCTATTTGAATCAAATCAAAGTCAAATACATTCTACAAAGCTAATTGTATCAATTGAAAGTCAAACACGTTCAAACAAAGCTATTTCAATCAAATGAAAGTAAAATGCATTCTACAAAGCTAATTGAATCACATGATAGTTAAACACATTCAAACAAAACTATTTGAATCAAATGAAGGTCAAATACATTCTACAAAGCTAATTGTATCAAATGAAAGTCAAACATGTTCAAACAAAGCTATTTAAATCAAATGAAAGTAAGTTGCATTTTACAAAGCTAATTGAATCACATGAAAGTCAAACACATTCAAACAAAACTATTTGAATCAAATGAAGGTCAAATACATTCTACAAAGCTAATTGTATCAAATGAAAGTCAAACACATTCAAATAAAGCTATTTGAATCATATGAAAGTCAAACACATTCAAACAAAGCAATTTAAATCAAATGGAAGTGAAATGCATTCTACAAAGCTAATTGAATCACATGAAAGTCAAACACATTCAAACAAATCTATTCTAATCAAATGTAAGTCAAATACTTTCTACAAAGGTAATTGAATGAGATGAAAGTCAAACACATTCAAACAAACCTATTTGAATCAAATGAAAGTCAAATACAATATACAAAGCTGATTGAATCAAATGAAAGTCAAACACATTCAAATAAAGCAAATTGAATCAAATGAAAGTCAAACACATTCAAACAAAGTTATTTAAATCAAATGAAAGTGAAATGCATTCTACAAAGCTAATTGAATCAAATTAAAGTCAACCACATTTAAACAAAGCTATTTGAATCAAATCAAAGTCAAATACATTCTACAAAGCTAATTGTATCAAATGAAAGTCAAACACGTTCAAACAAAGCTATTTCAATCAAATGAAAGTAAAATGCATTCTACAAAGCTAATTGAATCACATGATAGTTAAACACATTCAAACAAAACTATTTGAATCAAATGAAGGTCAAATACATTCTACAAAGCTAATTGTATCAAATGAAAGTCAAACATGTTCAAACAAAGCTATTTAAATCAAATGAAAGTAAGATGCATTTTACAAAGCTAATTGAATCACATGAAAGTCAAACACATTCAAACAAAACTATTTGAATCAAATGAAGGTCAAATACATTCTACAAAGCTAATTGTATCAAATGAAAGTCAAACACATTCAAATAAAGCTATTTGAATCATATGAAAGTCCAACACATTCAAACAAAGCAATTTAAATCAAATGGAAGTGAAATGCATTCTACAAAGCCAATTGAATCACATGAAAGTCAAACACATTCAAACAAATCTATTCTAATCAAATGTAAGTCAAATACTTTCTACAAAGGTAATTGAATGAGATGAAAGTCAAACACATTCAAACAAACCTATTTGAATCAAATGAAAGTCAAATACAATATACAAAGCTGATTGAATCAAATGAAAGTCAAACACATTCAAATAAAGCAATTTGAATCAAATGAAAGTCAAACACATTCAAACAAAGTTATTTAAATCAAATGAAAGTGAAATGCATTCTACAAAGCTAATTGAATCAAATTAAAGTCAACCACATTTAAACAAAGCTATTTGAATCAAATCAAAGTCAAATACATTCTACAAAGCTAATTGTATCAAATGAAAGTCAAACACGTTCAAACAAAGCTATTTCAAACAAATGAAAGTAAAATGCATTCTACAAAGCTAATTGAATCACATGATAGTTAAACACATTCAAACAAAACTATTTGAATCAAATGAAGGTCAAATACATTCTACAAAGCTAATTGTATTAAATGAAAGTCAAACATGTTCAAACAAAGCTATTTAAATCAAATGAAAGTAAGATGCATTTTACAAAGCTAATTGAATCACATGAAAGTCAAACACATTCAAACAAAACTATTTGAATCAAATGAAGGTTAAATATATTCTACAAAGCTAATTGTATCAAATGAAAGTCAAACACATTCAAATAAAGCTATTTGAATCATATGAAAGTCAAACACATTCAAACAAAGCAATTTAACTCAAATGGAAGTGAAATGCATTCTACAAAGCTAATTGAATCACATGAAAGTCAAACACATTCAAACAAATCTATTCTAATCAAATGTAAGTCAAATACTTTCTACAAAGGTAATTGAATGAGATGAAAGTCAAACACATTCAAACAAACCTATTTGAATCAAATGAAAGTCAAATACAATATACAAAGCTGATTGAATCAAATGAAAGTCAAACACATTCAAATAAAGCAATTTGAATCAAATGAAAGTCAAACACATTCAAACAAAGTTATTTAAATCAAATGAAAGTGAAATGCATTCTACAAAGCTGATAGAATCAAATGAAAGTCAAACACATTCAAACAAAGCTATTTGAATCAAATGAAAGTCAAACACATTCAAACAAAGTTATTTAAATCAAATGAAAGTGAAATGCATTCTACAAAGCTGATTGAATCAAATGAAAGTCAAACACATTCAAACAAAGCTATTTGAATCAAATAAAGAAAACCCATTCAAAGAAAGCTATTTGAATCAAATGAGAGTCAAATACATTCTACGAAGCTAATTGAATCAAATGAAAGTCAAACAAATTCAAAAAAAGCTATTTGAATCAAACATGAGTCAAATACATTCAAACAAAGCTATTTGAATCGAATGAAAGTCAAATACATTCTACAAAGCTAATTAAATCAAATGAAAGTCAAACACATTTAAACAAAGCTATTTGAATCAAATCAAAGTCAAACACATTCAAACAAAGTTATTTAAATCAAATGAAAGTGAAATGCATTCTACAAAGCTGATAGAATCAAATGAAAGTCAAACACATTCAAACAAATCTATTTGAATCAAATGAAAGTCAAATACATTCTACAAAGCTAATTGAATCAAATGAAAGCCAAACACATTCAAACAAAGCTATTTGAATCAAATGAAAGTCAAACACATTCAAACAACGCTATTTGAATCAAATGAAAGTCAAATACATTCTACAAAGCTAATTGAATCAAATGAAAGTAAAACACATTCAAACAAAGCTATTTGAATCAAATGAAAGTCAAACACATTAAAACAAAGTTATTTAAATCAAATGAAAGTGAAATGCATTCTACAAAGCTAATTGAATCAAATTAAAGTCAACCACATTTAAACAAAGCTATTTGAATCAAATCAAAGTCAAATACATTCTACAAAGCTAATTGTATCAAATGAAAGTCAAACACGTTCAAACAAAGCTATTTCAATCAAATGAAAGTAAAATGCATTCTACAAAGCTAATTGAATCACATGATAGTTAAACACATTCAAACAAAACTATTTGAATCAAATGAAGGTCAAATACATTCTACAAAGCTAATTGTATCAAATGAAAGTCAAACATGTTCAAACAAAGCTATTTAAATCAAATGAAAGTAAGATGCATTTTACAAAGCTAATTGAATCACATGAAAGTCAAACACATTCAAACAAAACTATTTGAATCAAATGAAGGTCAAATACATTCTACAAAGCTAATTGTATCAAATGAAAGTCAAACACATTCAAATAAAGCTATTTGAATCAAATGAAAGTCAAACACATTCAAACAAAGCAATTTAAATCAAATGGAAGTGAAATGCATTCTACAAAGCTAATTGAATCACATGAAAGTCAAACACATTCAAACAAATCTATTCTAATCAAATGTAAGTCAAATACTTTCTACAAAGGTAATTGAATGAGATGAAAGTCAAACACATTCAAACAAACCTATTTGAATCAAATGAAATTCAAATACATTATACAAAGCTGATTGAATCAAATGAAAGTCAAACACATTCAAATAAAGCAATTTGAATCAAATGAAAGTCAAACACATTCAAACAAAGTTATTTAAATCAAATGAAAGTGAAATGCATTCTACAAAGCTGATAGAATCAAATGAAAGTCAAACACATTCAAACAAAGCTATTTGAATCAAATGAAAGTCAAACACAATCAAACAAAGTTATTTAAATCAAATGAAAGTGAAATGCATTCTACAAATCTGATTGAATCAAATGAAAGTCAAACACATTCAAACAAAGCTATTTGAATCAAATGAAAGTCAAACACATTCAAAGAAAGCTATTTGAATCAAATGAGAGTCAAATACATTCTACGAAGCTAATTGAATCAAATGAAAGTCAAACAAATTCAAAAAAAGCTATTTGAATCAAACATGAGTCAAATACATTCAAACAAAGCTATTTGAATCAAATGAAAGTCAAATACATTCTACAAAGCTAATTGAATCAAATGAAAGTCAAACACATTTAAACAAAGCTATTTGAATCAAATCAAAGTCAAACAATTTCAAACAATGTTATTTAAATCAAATGAAAGTGAAATGCATTCTACAAAGCTGATAGAATCAAATGAAAGTCAGACACATTCAAACAAATCTATTTGAATCAAATGAAAGTCAAATACATTCTACAAAGCTAATTGAATCAAATGAAAGCCAAACACATTCAAACAAAGCTATTTGAATCAAATGAAAGTCAAACACATTCAAACAACGCTATTTGAATCAAATGAAAGTCAAATACATTCTACAAAGCTAATTGAATCAAATGAAAGTAAAACACATTCAAACAAAGCTATTTGAATCAAATGAATGTCAATCACATTCAAACAAAGTTATTTAAATCAAATGAAAGTGAAATGCATTCTACAAAGCTAATTGAATCAAATTAAAGTCAACCACATTTAAACAAAGCTATTTGAATCAAATGAAAGTCAAATACATTCTACAAAGCTAATTGTATCAAATCAAAGTCAAACACGTTCAAACAAAGCTATTTCAATCAAATGAAAGTAAAATGCATTCTACAAAGCTAATTGAATCACATGATAGTCAAACACATTCAAACAAAACTATTCGAATCAAATGAAGGTCAAATACATTCTACAAAGCTAATTGTATCAAATGAAAGTCAAACATGTTCAAACAAAGCTATTTAAATCAAATGAAAGTAAGATGTATTTTACAAAGCTAATTGAATCACATGAAAGTCAAACACATTCAAACAAAACTATTTGAATCAAATGAAGGTCAAATACATTCTACAAAGCTAATTGTATCAAATGAAAGTCAAACACGTTCAAATAAAGCTATTTGAATCAAATGATAGTCAAACGCATTGAAATAAAGCAATTTAAATCAAATGGAAGTGAAATGCATTCTACAAAGCTAATTGAATCACATGAAAGTCAAACACGTTCAAACAAAGCTATTTGAATTAAATAAAAGTCAAATACATTCTACAAAGCTAATTGAATCAAATGAAAGTCAAACACATTCAAACAAAGTTATTTGAATCAAATGAAAGTCAAACACGTTCAAACAAAGCTATTTAAATCAAATGAAAGTAAAATGCATTCTACAAAGCTAATTGAATCACATGATAGTCAAACACATTCAAACAAATGTAAGTCAAATACTTTCTACAAAGGTAATTGAATGAGATGAAAGTCAAACACATTCAAACAAACCTATTTGAATCAAATGAAAGTCAAATGCAATATACAAAGCTAATTGAATCAAATGAAAGTCAAACACATTCAAATAAAGCAATTTAAATCAAATGAAAGTTAAAAACATTCAAACAAAGTTATTTAAATCAAATAAAAGTGAAATGCATTCTACAAAGCTGATAGAATCAAATGAAAGTCAAACCCATTCAAACAAAGCTTTTTGAATCAAATGAAAGTCAAACACATTCAAACAAAGTTATTTAAATCAATTGAAAGTGAAATGCATTCTACAAAGCTGATTGAATCAAATGAAAGTCAAACACATTCAAACAAAGCTATTTGATTCAAATGAAAGTCAAACACATTCAAAGAAAGCTATTTGAATCAAATGAGAGTCAAATACATTCTACGAAGCTAATTGAATCAAATGAAAGTCAAACACATTCAAAAAAAGCTATTTGAATCAAATATGAGTCAAATACATTCAACCAAAGCTATATGAATCAAATGAAAGTAAAATACATTCTACAAAGCTAATTGAATCAAATGAAAGTCAAACACATTCAAACAAAGCTCTTTGAATCAAATCAAAGTCAAACACATTTAAACAAATCTATTTGAATCAAATGAAAGTCAAATACATTCTACAAAGCTAATTGAATCAAATGAAAGCCAAACACATTCAAACAAAGCTATTTGAATCAAATGAAAGTCAAACACATTCAAACAACGTTATTTGAATCAAATGAAAGTCAAATACATTCTACAAAGCTAATTGAATCAAATGAAAGTGAAATGCTTTCTACAAAGCTGATTGAATCAAATGAAAGTCAAACACATTCAAACAAAGCTATTTGAATCAAATGAAAGTCGAATACATTCTACAAAGGTAATTGAATCAAATGAAAGTCAAACACATTCAAAATAACATATTTGAATCAAATATGAGTAAAATACATTAAAATAAAGCTATTTGAATCAAATGAAAGTCAAATACATTCTATAATGCTAATTGAATCAAATGAAAGTCAAACACATTCAAACAAAGCTATTTGAATCAAATGAAAGTATAATACATTCAAACAAAGTTATTTAAATCAAATGAAAGTGAAATGCATGCTACAAAGCTAATTTAATCAAATGAAAGTCAAACACATTCAAACAAAGCTTTTTGAATCGAATATAAGTCAAACACATTCAAACAAAGCTATTTGAATCAAATGAAAGTCAAGTACATTCCGCAAAGCTAATTGAATCAAATGAAAATCAAACACATTCTAACAAAGCTATTTGAATCATATGAGAGTCAAATATATTTACAAAGCTAATTGAATCAAATGAAAGTCAAACACATTCAAACAAAGCTATTAGAATCAAATGACAGTCAAATACATTCTGCAAAGCTAATTGAATCACATGAAAGTCAAGCACATTTAAACAAAGCTATTTGAATTAAATGAAAGTCAAATACATTCTACAAAGCTAATTGAATCAAATTAAAGTCAAACACATTCAAACAAAGCTATTTGAATCAAATGAAAGTCAAACACGTTCAAACAAAGCTATTTAAATCAAATGAAAGTGAAATGCATTCAACAAAGCTAATTGAATCAAATAAAAGTCAAACACATTCAAATAAAGCTATTCGAATCAAATGAAAGTCAAACACATTCAAACAAAGCAATTTAAATCAAATGAAAGTCAAACACATTCAAACAAGGCTAATTAAATCAAATGAAAGTTAAATACATTCTACAAAGCTAATTGAATCAAATGAAAGTCAAACACATTCAAATAAAGCTATTTGAATCAAATGAGAGTCAAATACATTCAAACAAAGCTAATTAAATCAAATAAAAGTTAAATACATTCTACAAAGCTAATTTAATCAAATGAAAGTCAAACAAATTGAAACAAAGCTATTTGAATTAAATGAAAGTTGTTTAGGGTGAAAATACCCTAAGACACGTGGCCCAATAAAGGCTTGACACGTGTTAATCTTTCAGCGGTCTGCAAAGGCCCAATTCCTTTGCAGACACGTGTCCCTTATACCCTAATTGAGGTACAGTTCTCCCTTACTATAAATAGTAAGGGTAGACCTCATTTATGACACATACATTAATTGCAACCACAAAAAAACCAAACAAAGCCCAAACCTACTGAAACGCTCTCGAACCGAGAAGCTTTTACTGTTCTTATTCCACTTCGAAAAGATACTAACTTAATCTTCGGAGGCGGAACTCCCACCCCCCATCCGGAGTCTCCGTTACTTGTGCAGGTACAGGCGCAAGAAGGAAGTCTGCTAGGTGCAGGTACAGGCGTAAGAAGGAAGTCTGCTAGGAAATTGTAACTCTCCCGAAGGACACATAGAAAACCCCCAAACATCTGGCGCCGTCTGTGGGGAGAGTACTTTCTAGATGACATCTGAGCCTATACTACCTGGTAAAGGCAATCTGCCTACTGGGGAGGTTGAGGTCCATTCGGACCAAGATACAGCCGATAACTATGACTTGGAAGCTTACACTGCTGCGGATGGCTCTTTGAGGACCAAGAACACCCGTTCCAAAGATAAGAGAGAACGGGAAGGGAACCAGGCGGCTCCTAGCAAGCCAACTAGGGGGCCGCTTGGGTTAACCTCTACCGCTGGAGACTCCCCAGTCTCCAGAGATGAGCTCATGAATATGATGATGAGCTTCAAAGGAGAGATCAAAGGCCTTCTGGACTACACAGCCGGCCCCCGTAAGGGTCAGGCGGAAGAAAGGCGTCACGGTAAAAAGACGGCCAAAACAGTCAAGGGTAGAGCATCTACCCCACATCCGAAGTCAGACATGCCAGCTAGGCTCTTTGATTTCTCAAAGATGCACACTCCTATAGATGGAGTCAGAAAGCCCGTCCGGCACATTCAGCCGGATGGAACCAAGAAAGTCTATTCTGATGCCCGGACGCTCATCCAAGATAAAAAGACTCAGCGATCCGAGTCGGCATCAACATCGACCTTTCGAGACAGCTTCAATGCCACCTCAGGAAGGCACTCGAGAACAAACAATGACAGCCGGACGAGCGAGGTTTCCGCTCGATCCGGCCCCCATATGATCCAACCGGAAGTGCATGGAACACCGTATACGCCCTTTGGATCCCCCTATGCACAGGCAGGTATTTTCGGGGGGCAGCATCAGTCGCCCGTCCAGCCTATGGACTGGCAGCTCCGGCTGCTCAACCTTGGGGAACAGCCAACGGCGTTCTCCAGAGAAATCACCGAGATGACCCAGCCGTCTAAAATCAAAAACGTGTTGGTAGGCGCCTACGACGGTACCACCAACCCGGAAGATCACCTTATGGCATACACCAACCTGATGTATTTGCAGGGTTTGGATGATGCCGCATGGTGCCGGTGCTTCCCGGCTACGTTGAAAGGGATTGCTCAACGTTGGTTTGGTAACCTCCCAGCCGGATGCATCAATAATTTCAGGACCTTGGCCTACTGGTTTACGTCCAACTTTTCTATGAACATCCCTGCCAAGAAAACAAGCCTTGATCTAGGGGCAATACAACAGGGAGACAAAGAGGGGCTCCGGTCATATGTCAGGCGGTTTAACCTGATGAGGATCCAAATCCATGGATTGTCTGATGACGTTGCCTATACTGATTTCTTCAAAGGCTTAAAAGATGGATCAACTTTTAAGTTTGACTTGGTTAGGAAGAGGGTCTCCACTCTTCACGAGGCACTCATGAAGGCGGAGGCCTACATTCAGGCAGTGGAATTTTGTGCTGTTAAACTTCCAACGGATTACAAAAGATCCGATAAAAAAGAGAATCGGCCTACCCAGTCGGCCAAAAAGGAAGACAAGACAAAGGGGGTATGGGCGGCAGACTCATCCGGACAACCTTTCCAGAAAAGGAAGAGGTCGGATCCGTATGTGCCAAAGTACGAGTTCAACAAGGACTGTGCCTCCATTCTCAACGAAGTAAAGGACCGGTTGAATCTTGAAAAACCGTCTCCTATGAAGAGTCCTCTAAGCGCCCGGGATAAGAGCAAATATTGTCTTTTTCACGAGGAAATTGGCCACGACACTGAGGGTTTCTTTAGCCTCAGGCGGCTCTTCGACCGGCTCGCTGATGAGGGGGCTCTCAAATCTTATCTTTCCAAGTCAAGGGGTACACCTAAACAGGCAAGAGGACCACCCCCAAAGAAGACGACTACTCAATCGGATACGGATGAGGAAACCATCCTGACCATAGCCGGTGGATTTGCGGGAGGTGGGCCTACCATTCGGGGCACAAAAGACAACATTCGGAAACTGGTCAACTCGGTGGATGAGGGCCAGTCGTCTGAATATTCATTTCCGGAAGTTAACATCTCCGAGAGAGATAGGGGTGAGGTCAGGCGGCCTCATGATGACCCCATAGTCATCGAGTGCAAAATCGCCAATCAAAGAGTTGGCCGGATCTTGATTGATACCGGGAGCTCATCCGACCTCATCAGCTACCGGTGCTTGGAGAAACTCAAGTATAAGCCCAGTAGCATGCTTCCGGCTTCATACCCTCTTGTAGGTTTTGGGGGAGGAGTAGTACATCCGGTGGGCATGATTAATCTACCCATCCGGTTCGGAGAGAAGGGTAAGGGCCGGCATATGGTTGTCAAGTTTCTTGTTGTAGAAGAGCTGACTGCCTACAATCTGATTATTGGCCGTCCAACCCTTAACCTCTCAAAGGCAGTCATCCCATCTCTAATGTTGATAAAGTTTGAAAGGGATGATGGCACAGTCGGTTCCTTGAGTGGGGACCAAAAGATGGCGAGAGAGTGTTACCTCTCGGACATCAAACCAACGCTTGACACAGGCGGTCAAGAGAAAGAAATTGTTGAACTTGACGACTGTGATCAAAGCTTACCGGCTACAAAGCCAGCCGGTAAAAAGAGGAAGGCGGACCAACTGGCGCCTGTGAAGGAGAAACAATAGCAATCACTGTCCGGGGAGAGGACAAACGTCCTTTGCCCTCAGCCGGCAGGAGAAATAATTGATGTTGTCCTTGAAGACAGTCGGCCAGACAGAACCGTCAAGGTTGGAACGGCTGCGTTTGAAAGTTTGGGATCAGGTTTGCTCCTTTTGCTGAAGGAGTTCAAAGATGTGTTTGCCTTTGAAGTAGAAGAGATGCCGGGTGTAAGTCCGGATCTTGCTGTACATAGACTCGCTGTGGATCCTAAGAAGAAGCCGGTCAGGCAAAAGAAACGGAACCATGGCGAGGAAAGGTCCCAGGCGGCAGCAACCGAGGTCAAGAAACTCTTGGATGCTGGATTCATCCGGCAATGTTACTACCCGGATTGGGTAGCCAATGTCGTCCTTGTGAAAAAGCCGAATGGAACCTGGCGGATGTGTGTAGATTACACGGACCTCAACAGGGCTTGTCCAAAGGATAGCTACCCGCTTCCAAAGATAGATCATTTGGTAGACTCTACAGCCGGCCATGCCCTGATGAGTTTCATGGACGCCTATTCTGGCTTCCATCAGATACCCTTGTGGAAGAAAGACCAAGAGAAGACGGCTTTCGTCACAGATCAAGGGCTATATTGCTACAAGGTGATGCCGTTTGGGTTGAAGAATGCGCCTGCTACTTTCCAGCGAATGATGAACTCGGTCTTTTATGATCAGATTGGAAGGAACGTGGAGGTGTACATTGATGACATGATTGTCAAATCAAAGCTGCAGGCGAATCATCTAGCCGACCTCCGAGAAACTCTCACCACCCTCAGACGGCATAAAGTCATGTTAAATCCTAAAAAATGCGTCTTTGGAGTTGAGTCCGGGAAGTTTCTTGGATTTTTGATTGATTAGAGGGGCATAGAAGCCAATCCGGACAAAGTACAGGCGGTGATTGACATGCAGTCGCCACGTACCGTCAGGGAGGCTTAAAAGCTTACCGGTTGCCTGGCGGCACTGGGGAGATTCCTCAGCCGGTCAGGTGACAAGTGCCTGTATTTCTTTCAAGCAATCAAAAAGAGGTCAAGGTTTGAATGGGGTGAAGAGGCTGAGGCGACATTTCAACGGCTGAAGCAACACCTGCATTCTTTGCCAAGATTGGCGAGTCCCCTACCCCAGGAGGCTCTCTACATGTACTTGGCCGTCTCGGATCACTCCTTGAGCGCCGTCCTCCTTGTTGAGAGAGACGGTAATCAGCTCCCGGTATACTTTATAAGCCATGTCCTCCGGAATGCTGAACTTCGTTATCCCATGATCGAAAAATTCGGTCTGGCTTTGTTCAAAGCAGTCAAGCGGTTGAAACCGTATTTTTTAGCACATCCGGTGACCGTTTACACTGATCAGCCGCTCAAAAGGCCTATGACCACTTTAGAGTCATCCGGAAGAATGATTAAATGGGCTGTGGAAATCCAAAGCTTAGAAATCACTTTCGAACCCAGGCGAGCAGTGAAGGGTCAGGCGTTTGCCGACTTCATTGTTGAAATGACAAGGCCAATACAGCCGGATAAAACTGATGAAGTTTGGAGGGTTTATGTAGACGGGAGCTCTACGCTGAATGGTTGCGGAGCGGGTGTAATTATTCACTCTCTGGAGGGGGACAAATACGAGTACGCTCTACGATTCAAGTTTCAAGCTTCGAATAATGAAGCTGAATACGAGGCCCTGCTAGCCGGTATCCGCATGTGTAAGGCGGTCGGGGCAAGGAAAGTTGATGCCTGCTCAGATTCCCAACTCATCGTTAGCCAGTACAACGGTGACTACGAGGCCACCCATCCGGTGATGATTATGTATCTGCAGGCGGTCAAAGAGGAGGCTGGGGCATTTGATGAATTCAACCTAAGTCAAGTACCCAGATCCGAGAATAATCAGGCGGATGCACTATCCAAACTTGCATCCTCCGCCACATGTGATACGCCTAGATCAGTCTTCTGGGAAGTTATGGAAAAGAAAAGCATTGAACATGACCCCATTGGACTTCTAGATCGAAGCTCCACATGGATGGACCCCATCCGGAATTACTTGGAAGACGGCACTCTACCGGAAACCTCATCCGAAGCAGCTGCTCTTAAAAGACGAGCATTAAGCTTCGCAATGCACAAGGGTGAACTGTTTCGGAAGGGTTACTTGCAGCCGCTATTCAAGTGTGTTACCCCAGAACGGGGCAAGGAAATACTGGAAGATCTCCACGCCGGCTTCTGTGGATCTCACATTGGCGGGAGGACCCTCGCCAAAAGAACCCGGCGGCAAGGATACTTTTGGCCTACACTAGAGGCGGATGCATTAGATCTGGTGAAAAGATGCGACAAGTGCCAGAGGTTCGGCCGGCTGATAAGGCAGCCGGCAGCTGATATGACAGCTATTCACAGCCCAATTCTTTTTGCAAAATGGGGCATGGATATTTTGGGGCCATACACCCCTGCCCCAGGCGGCAGAAGATACATTTTGGTGGCTGTTGATTACTTCACCAAGTGGGTTGAGGCCGAGGCGGTAAAGGGCATCAAAACTAAGGATGTCATCTCCTTCATTTGGAGAAATGTCATCACCCGGTTCGGTGTACCAATGTCAATGGTCTTTGACAATGGCCCCCAGTTCGAAACGCCTGTCCTGAAGACTTGGTTGCAAGATCAAGGGATTTCCCACTACTTTGCATCCGTTGGCCGTCCGCAAGCAAACGGTCAAGTTGAAGCTTTCAACAAGCTCATCTCAGGCGGCATAAAGAAAAAGATCGAGAAGGCAGGCAGGCTTTGGGCAGAAGAGTTAACTCACGTTCTTTGGTCCATCAGAACTACTGAGAAGGGGTCAACCGGTGAAACTCCATTCCTTATGGCATATGGCACAGAGGCGGTGCTTCCCATTGAATTATATGAGCCAACACTTCGAATCATGTTGTATGATGAAGAGGCAAATTGGGAAGCCATGCGCCTGTCTCTGGATACTCTTCCAGAAAGAAGGGGCAACGCCGCCTTGCGTCATGAAATCTACCGCCTTCGAATGACGAGGGCCTACAAAAAAAAGGTGCTTAAACGCCCCCTCAAAGTTGGAGATTTTGTATTACGAAAGCTTGAAGCAACTGGTAGGGCATACGAACAAGGGAAACTGACCCCAAACTGGGAGGGACCCTACCGGATTTTTGAAGAAGTTAGAAACGGCACATACCGTCTGGAAACCCCAGACGGAATGCGGCTGCCTCGTACCTGGAATGTAGATAACTTGAAAAAGTACTACTTCTAAGGATTGAAATGTGAAAGCATATAATTTCCATTCATACAATTGTATTTGCACCTGTCTAGTGCAAGAACACAGACGGAAGAACACTTGTTAAAACCACTGCTCCAAAAAGAGCAGTCATCCGGTGACACCTATCCGGGTGAATCACTGAAGAGAACAGCTCCCTTCTGGGTGGAACATTGTTCTAGCGATCCCATAACTCAACGGCAATTGTCAAACAATTTTGCAGCCGTTAGAAATGATACTTTGCATCTGGGATTCATCCGGCAAGGACCCAAAAGAGGTCCATCCGGGTGAATCACTGGAGAGAACAGCTCCCTTCTGGGTAGAACATTGTTCTAGCGATCCAATAACTCAACGGCATTTGTTAAACAATTTTGCAGCCGTTAGAGATGATCCTTTGCATCTAGCATTCATCCGGCAAGGACCCAAAAGAGGTCCATCCGGAAAAATGAAATTCCTAATGGGCCACCGTAACCACCTAAACGGTTTTACATCCCATCCTATATATAATTGTACCAGACGGGGCAAGGTTAGGTCAGTCACCGACCCCCCATCCGGCTTCCATGAAACGACTGCCTGTCTACTGTTGGGGTAAACAGGTAGCCATTTCAGGGGCATATTGTGGTATCTCTTTTTCATCCGGCATATATAGAACGGCTGAAATACTTGTAAAAATGCATATAAAAAAAATGCATATAAAAAAATTGCAAATAATAGATAGAAAACCCGACTGCGTCGGTTAATAGATTAATTGAAATGTTAGCCGGACCCCTGTCCGGGAAAGATACATCGAAAATACACGGCACGCAGGCCGGTAAAAAAAGAAAGAAAATATCAATCTTGCTGTTGCTCTTGTTGCTGAGGCTGCTCCAACCCTTGAGCTTGCCCAACTTGAGTCTCAGCCGTCTGCTCCTGCAGCTGCTCCGGCTGGTTTCCCATTGGCACCCCATCCGGCTCTGACCCTAACCCCTTCTCAGCCCACTCGTCGAAAGGAGGAGGGGCAGGAGTGCCGAGTACTCGAGCTTCATAAACTTCAGAAGCATACAAGTAACGGAGGTTGAAATAGTCAAAGTCAGAGTCCGGATGGATGAGGTCCCAAGCCAGCTTCATGCGCTCCTCGCAGTCGGCTTCATTCTCTGTAATCAGGCGGCTGAGTTCCTCGTTCAGCTCCTTTTTGTGGGCCGCCTGAATATTAGTGAGTTGGACAGTCAGCTCGCTGTTCTTCTGGCGGAGGTTGGCATTTTCCTTGTCAGCCCCTTCCAGAGCTCTGAGATCAGCCTGGAGGTCCTTGACCTTGAGTTCAAGTTCATCAACTTTCTTCTTGGCCTCATCCCCAGCCAGCACAGCCTCTTTCAGTAATTCCTCCTGTTGCAACTCTCTCTCTTTAGTTGCCAAATCATATTTAATACTGTGAAATTGACTAACGTCAATTAGGTCAAGGGCACGCTTCTGAGCGTCTCTTACCTCCTATTGCTTTTTACGCAAGGGGACTCGGAGCCCGTCCACTCTCAGCATCACCTATGGTACCAACCGGAAAAGGAGTTAGAACTAATGATGATAATTACTACTCATCTGGCAAAAGCAGAGCTTGAGACAAGCATAGGGCATTCGGGTTATTTACCTCAGCAAGAAGAGAGTTGATGCGATCCAGGTTAACCTGGTGTACAGCCGGCACCGCCTCCTTTTCAGAACGGGTCAGAGTCTTGACCATTCTCTTGGCGTATTGGTTGTAGTCGGGCCGGCTGGTAGAGTCATCTGCAAAGGAAGGGTTATCTGTCAGATACTGGGCATAGGCGCCGCCTATATTCATGCGGCTGCCAGAGGAGCCCCCAGACTGGCTTGCTTGAGTTTTGACTCTCATATGCCCAAGCGGCCAGGGGGGGTCAAAGGCAGAGGTTTTACCTTGTACAGGCTGTGGGGTGCCATCCCCCCAGCCGCATCTGAGCCAGATCCCATCCGGGTCTGGCCCGCCGAAGCACTCGGCGTTAGCTGCAGGCTCTTCCCTGCAGTGGTTGGCCTGGCAGGGTCAGACGTCCTCTTTGCAGGACTAGCTGCCAAAGGTGGACCCGGTAGCCTTGGAGCTTTTGAAGCCGGCTGGGGTATCACACCAACCGGTCTTTTGTGCATGCTTGCTAGTGATTTTGGCATGCCTTGGGTTCCACCCTGAAAATAGTCAAAACAAAGCAATCAGTTAGAAACAAAGGCAGATCATATGTCATCCGGTAAGAAATGGAAGAGGTTTTACTCCATTCTTGGCGGCCAGTGCCGCCTTCTTCTCTTCGATTTGCTTCTTTCTCAGCTCAATAGCTGAAAAGGCAGGTGTCTTTTCAGGAGGCACCATTCTTTTAGCTTTACCTGCAAAAAAGGGAAATTCGAGTTAGAGCGTGTACGCATAATCAGGCGTCAGAATACCGGATGGGTTAATGAACCTACTCTTTTTAAACATTGAACTTAGATTGCAAAGGGACAAGAAGGACTCGTCCCTTAACCATTCCGGGAGGGGTACCCAGAACTTTGGGACGATGATTTCACTACCGTCCTCCATCAGATGGGTCGTTTTGAGGAAGAGACCCGTCTCCATTATTTGGTCCCAGGCCTCAGACGGCACTTTCGGGAGAGCGCATTTTTTGCCCAGTAATGCCGGGTGCTTATTATACCGCCGCAGCCGGTGATTTAGGGAAGTGGAAGGAGAAGAGACGACATAAAATTTGCTCTTCGAGTTGGTCCACTTTGATGGCTTCTCCAAAGTCATCATGTATTCTTGGTTGGTGGTAAGGGTGTACCAGGCATTCCACCCACCCGGAGCCCGGCTGAGGTAATGCATGTGTGAAAAGGCCTCCCAACTGGGGTTTACCTCCTGCAGCTCACACGCGGCAATGTACCCCAAAATATTGACCCAAGAGTTAGGAGTCAATTGCCATACGCCCAAGTCATACCCCAGCAATATGTCCTTGATGCAGGGGTGAAGGGGGAACCGGAGGCCTGCTTTGAATGCCGCCTCATAACAGCCGAAAAAAACATCGGCATGGTCCAAGTCGTCCGTCCATACGACGGTTGCATTAACAGGCGGGACTCTTATTTCCCAGTCCTTCCCAACTGGTTTCCTTTTAAAAAAGAAAGGCAGGAAGGGTTGCAGTAAGGGTGACCACGTCTCTTGCAGACATGGTCATGTCAGTCGGATCCCCCTTAGCCGGCCATTTGTAGGCCTCCTCAACAATAGGCTCAGCCTCCTGTGCAGGGGCTTCAGATTCGGACCCAGACCCTTCTCCAGCAGATTCATCGCCGGATCCTTCGACATTAGAATCAGAGTCTTCTAATATGTTATCACCCGGTGTGCTCGGAACACTCGGGGAATCTTGACGAGTCCCCAGGGTTTCTTCCAAAGGAATTTCACCAGACGGTCCTGCCGTCTGGTCCTCGTTTCTGGGATCAGCCGGATCTTCGGCTGCGTCGTCAGATTTGTAATCCGGGTCAACTGCCGTCCATCTTATCCGAGCCATTCTGTCCTGCACATGAACAGAGACGGTCGGATTCGAGGTAGGTGAAGGTTCGCCCAAAATACCCCCAGACGGCAGTCCCAGTCCTAGACTCAGCCGTGCCTGGTGACCGCCTGACAGCAGTCGTAAACTGTGCCGAGTGTATAATTGAAGGGTCCATATCCTATCTATGCAACCGGAAAATTAACAAAAAGAATTGAAAAAGGGTGCAGACGGTACCTTTGGAGGTTGGAATTTGCTGAGATGGTGGCTTGAAACCTACACAGGCGGAAATCTCCGAATGTGTTTGAAGCTGAAATAAAGAAAAATAGATCAGACATGTTTAATTGGAAGCTCATTTAAAAGTCCCCCAAGCGGTGGAGTCCCGGATGAGGGATAGCAGAGATGGGCTGGAAATTGCTCAAACGACCCCCATACGGTTTAAAGCCGGATGGGGGCTATTTGTATGTTTGAGAAAAAGCTAAAGGCTGCTCAAACAACCCCCATACGGTTAGACGCCGGATGGGGGCAATTTAAACAACGTTTGAGAAAAAAGCCGAGGCTGCTCAAACGACCCCCATACGATTAAAAAGCCGGATGGGGGCAATTTGAAACAGTTTGAGCCAAGGCTGCTCAAACGACCCCCATACGGTTTAAAGCCGGATGGGGGCTATTTGTATGTTTGAGAAAAAGCTAAAGGCTGCTCAAACAACCCCCATACGGTTAGACGCCGGATGGGGGCAATTTAAACAACGTTTGAGAAAAAGCCGAGGCTGCTCAAAACGACCCCCATATGGTTAAAAGCCGGATGGGGGCAATTTGAAACAGTTTTGAGCCAAGGCTGCTCAAACGACCCCCATACGTTTAAAGTCGGATGGGGGCTATTTGTATGTTTGAGAAAAAAGCTAAAGGCTGCTCAAACAACCCCCATACGGTTAGACGCCGGATGGGGGCAATTTAAACAACGTTTGAGAAAAAGCCGAGGCTGCTCAAACGACCCCCATACGGTTAAAAGCCGGATGGGGGCAATTTGAAACAGTTTTGAGCCAAGGCTGCTCATACGACCCCCATACGGTTTAAAGCCGGATGGGGGCTATTTGTATGTTTGAGAAAAAGCCGAGGCTGCTCAAACAACCCCCATACGGTTAAAAGCCGGATGGGGGCAATTTGAAACAGTTTTGAGCCAAGGCTGCTCAAACGACCCCCATACAGTTAAAAGCCAGATGGGGCTATTTGTATGTTTGAGAAAAAAGCTAAAGGCTGCTCAAACAACCCCCATACGGCTAGATGACGGATGGGGACAATTTAAACAACGTTTGAGAAAAAGCCAAGGCTGCTCAAACGACCCCATACGGTTAAAAGCCGGATGGGGGCAATTTGAAACAGTTTGAGCGAAGGAATCCCAAACGACCCCCATACGGGTAAAAGCCGGATGGGGGCTATTTGTATGTTTGAGAAAAAGCCGAGGCTGCTCAAACAACCCCCATACGGTTAAAAGCCGGATGGGGGCAATTTGAAACAGTTTTGAGCCAAGGCTGCTCAAACGACCCCCATACGGTTAAAAGCCGGATGGGGGCTATTTGTATGTTTGAGAAAAAGCCAAGGCTGCTCAAACTACCCCCATACGGTTAAATGCCGGATGGGGCAATTTGAATGATGTTGAGAAAAAGCCAAGGCTGCTCAAACTACCCCCATACGGTTAAATGCCGGATGGGGGCAATTTGAATGATGTTTGAGAAAAAGCCAAGGCTGCTCAAACTACCCCCATACGGTTAAATGCCGGATGGGGGCAATTTGAAAGATGTTTGAAAGCAAAGGTTGATCAAACCACCCCCATACGGCTAAAGGCCGGATGGGGTTACTTATGACTAGTCTGAATAAAAACAAAGTTGGCTCAAAGGGGTCCCATGCGGCACAATGCCGGATGGGAGTGTATTAAACATTCCAGACGGCAAAACGCCGGATGAGGGGGATTTTTGGACTTGTCCCAAGCCAGCCCCATGCGGCAAAATGACGGATGAGGGCATTTTACAACTAGGGAAATATTTCAAAAACCTCACACGGGAAATCCCGGATGAGGTAGGGGTAATTCAGAAATTTTGGACAAAATATATCCAGGCGGCAAAATGCCGAGTGAGGTCCTTAATCTAGGGCAAAGAGGGAGAAAGCAGACGGTACCTTACTAAATCCGCACTCAGCCGGAAGGCAGATGTCAAGTTCTTGCGAAAACCGGATGCTCGAAAGTCTTGAAAGAAGCAGCCGGTATCAGAGCTTCTCAGGAAATTTTTGAAAATAAAAAGTGCGGAGGAAAGAGGTAGCCACCCTACTTATAGAAAGAGGCAGAAGGCGAACAGTCACCTTCTGCACGAAAATTTGAAATTCAAGAGGGGGGAAGCTGACGAACCGTCACTTACCCCATGCACCCTACGTCTGTCACAGATGACACGTGAGTTTGCCACATCTCACCTGTGAGGGCAGATGTTTAGGGTGAAAATACCCTAAGACACGTGGCCCAATAAAGGCTTGACACGTGTCAATCTTTCAGCGGTCTGCAAAGGCTCAATTCCTTTGCAGACACGTGTCCCTTATACCCTAATTGAGGTTACAGTTCTCCCTTACTATAAATAGTAAGGGTAGACCTCATTTATGACACATACATTAATTGCAACCACAAAAAAACCAAACAAAGCCCAAACCTACTGAAACGCTCTCGAACCGAGAAGCTTTTACTGTTCTTATTCCACTTCGAAAAGATACTAACTTAATCTTCGAGGCGGAACTCCCCACCCCCCATCCGGAGTCTCCGTTACTTGTGCAGGTACAGGCGCAAGAAGGAAGTCTGCTAGGTGCAGGTACAGGCGTAAGAAGGAAGTCTGCTAGGAAATTGTAACTCTCCCGAAGGACACATAGAAAACCCCCAAACAAAAGTCAAATACATTCTAAAAAGCTAATTGAATCAAATGAAAGTAAAAAACATTCAAACAAAGCTATTTGAATCAAATAAAAGTAAAATACATTCTACAAAGCTAATTGAATAATATGAAAGTCAAACACTTTCAAACAAATTTATTTGCATCAAATTCAAGTCAAATTTATTCTAGAAAGCTAATTGAATCAAATGAAAGTCAAACACATTCAAACAAAGCTATTTGAATCAAATGAAAGTAAAAATGCATTCTACAAAGCTAATTAAATCAAATAAAAGTCAAACACATTCAAATAAAGCTATTTGAATCAAATAAAAGTCAAACACATTCAAACAAAGCAATTTAAATCAAATGAAAGTCAAACACATTCAAATAAAGCTATTTGATCAAATGAAAGTCAACCACATTCAAATAAAGCAATTTAAATCAAATGAAAGTGAAATGTATTCTACAAAGCTAATTGAATCAGATGAAAGTCAAACACATTCAAACAACCCTATTTGAATCAAATGAAAGTCAAATACATTCTACAAAGCTAATTGAATCAAATGAAAGTCAAAACACATTCAAACAAAGCTATTTGAATCAAATGAAACTCAAAACACGTTCAAACAAAGCTATTTAAATGAAATGAAAGTGAAATGCATTCTACAAATCTATTTAAATCAAATGAAAGTCAAACACTTTCAAAGAATTTTATTTGCATCAAATTCAAGTCAAATTTATTCTACAAAGCTAATTGAATCAAATGAAAGTAAAACACATTCAAACAAAGCTATTTGAATCAAATGAAAGTAAAATACATTCTACAAAGCTAATTGAATCAAATGAAAGTCAAACACATTCAAACAAAGCTATTTGTATCAAATAAAAGTCAAATACATTCTACAAAGCTAATGAATCAAATGAAAGTCAAACACATTCAAACAAAGCTATTTGAATCAAATGAAAGTCAAATACATTCTACAATGCTAATTGAATCAAATGAAAGTCAAACACATTCAAACAAAGCTATTTGAATAAAATGAAAGTCAAATTACATTCTACAAAGCTAATTGAATCAAATGAAAGTCAAACACATTCAAACAAAGCTATTTGAATCAATTGAGAGTAAACATATTCAAACAAAGCTATTTGAATCAAATGAAAGTCAAATACATTCTATAAAGCTAATTGAATCAAATGAAAGTGAAACACATTCAAACAAAGCAATTTAAATCAAATGAAAGTCAAACACATTCAAACAAAGTTATTTAAAATCAAATGAAAGTGAAATGCATTCTACAAAGCTAATTTAATCAAATGAAAGTCAAACACATTCAAAACAAAGCTAGTTGAATCGAATATGAGTCAAATACATTTCACACAAAGCTATTGAATCAAATGAAAGTCAAATACATTCTACAACGCTAACTGAATCAAATGAAATTCAAACACATTCAAACAAAAGCTATTTGAATTAAATGAAAGTCAAACACATTCAAACAAAGTTATTTTAAATCAAATGAAAGTGAAATGCATTCTATAAAGTTAATTGAATCAAATGAAAGTAAAAAACATTCAAACAATGCTATTTGAATCAAATGAGAGTCAAACACATTCAAACAAAGTTAATTAAATCAAATAAAAGTCAAATACATTCTATAAAGCTGATTGAATCAAATGAAAGTTAAACACATTAAAACAAAGCTATTTGAATCAAATGAAAGTCAAACACATTCAAACAAAGCTATTTGAATCAATTGAGAGTTAAAGACATTCAAACAAAGCTATTCGAATCAAATGAAAGTCAAATACATTCTACAAAGCTAATTGAATCAATGAAAGTCAAACACATTCAAACAAAGCTATTCGAACCAAATGAAAGTGAAATACATTCTACAAAGCTAATTGAATCAAATGAAAGTCAAACACATTCAACAAAGCTATTTGAATCAAATGAGAGTCAAATACATTCAAACAAAGTTAATTAAATCAAAATGAAAGTTAAATACATTCTACAAAGCTAATTGAATCAAATGATAGTCAAACACATTCAAATAAAGCTATTTGAATCAAATGAGAGTCAAATACATTCAAACAAAGCTAATTAAATCAAATAAAAGTTAAATACATTCTACAAAGCTAATTGAATCAAATGAAAGTCAAACACATTGAAACAAAGCTATTTGAATTAAATGAAAGTCAAATACATTCTAAAAAAATAATTGAATCAAATGAAAGTAAAAAACATTCAAACAAAGCTATTTGAATAAAATGAAAGTCAAATACATTCTACAAAGCTAATTGAATAATATGAAAGTCAAACACATTCAACAAAGCAATTTAAAATCAAATGAAAGTGAAATACCTTCTACAATGCTAATTGAATTAAATGAAAGTCAAACACATTCAAACAATGCTATTTGAATCAAATGAAAGTCAAACACGTTCAAACAAAGCTATTTAAATCAAATGAAAGTGAAATGCATTCTACAAAGCTAATTGAATCAAATTAAAGTCAAACACATTCAAATAAAGCTATTTTGAATCAAATGAAAATCAAACACATTCAAACAAAGCAATTTAAATCAAATGAAAGTCAAACACATTCAAATAAAGCTATTTGATCAAATGAAAGTCAAACACATTCAAACAAAGCAATTTAAATCAAATGAAAGTGAAATGCATTCTACAAAGCTAATTGAATCACATAAAAGTCAAACTCATTCAAACAAAGCTATTTGAATCAAATGAAAGTCAAACACGTTCAAACAAAGCTATTTAAATGAAATGAAATGAAATGCATTCTACAAAGCTAATTGAATCAATGAAAGTCAAACACATTCAAACAAAGCTATTTGAATCAAATGAAACTCAAAACATTCAAACAAAGCTATTTAAATGAAATGAAAGTGAAATGCATTCTACAAATCTATTTAAATCAAATGAAAGTCAAACACTTTCAAAGAAATTTGCATCAAATTCAAGTCAAAATTCTACAAAGCTAATTGAATCAAATGAAAGTAAAACACATTCAAACAAAGCTATTTGAATCAAATGAAAGTAAAATACATTCTACAAAGCTAATTGAATCAAATGAAAGTCAAACACATTCAAACAAAGCTATTTGTATCAAATAAAAGCTACAAAGCTAATTGAATCAAATGAAAGTCAAACACATTCAAACAAAGCTATTTGAATCAATGAAAGTCAAGTACATTCTACAATGCTAATTGAATCAAATGAAATTCAAACACATTCAACAAAGCTATTTGAATAAATGAAAGTCAATTACATTCTACAAAGCTAATTGAATCAAATGAAAGTCAACACATTCAAACAAAGCTATTTGAATTCAATTGAGAGTTAAACACATTCAAACAAAGCTATTTGAATCAAATGAAAGTCAAATACATTCTATAAAGCTAATTGAATCAAAATGAAAGTGAAACACATTCAAACAAAGCAATTTAAATCAAGTTATACACATTCAAACAAAGTTATTTTAAAATCAAATGAAATGAAATGCATTCTACAAAGCTAATTTAATCAAATGAAAGTCAAACACATTTCAAACAAAGCTATTGAATCGAATATGAGTCAAATACATTCACACAAAGCTATTTGAATCAAATGAAAGTCAAATACATTCTACAAAGCTAATTGAATCAAATGAAATT